>NC_073386.1:19410333-19710333 GCF_028641065.1 Leucoraja erinaceus
TGTACATGCACGACTGTTTGATCGCGCCCTAGTAGATATAACCCGATGCTCGGCGCTGTAAGGCAGCCTCTACTGCTATGCCCTGTGTCAACTTTGCAGGGGCTCTGATTGAAATGCAGACATCAACTGACATAATGACAGGGTAATTGGAATTGATCGCGTATTGTAAGAGGGGAAACCAGAGTTGCATGTTCTGATTGTATGCGAGGCAGTTATTTGGTTGCATTACTGTAGTTGGGGATTGTTACACAATTCCTGGGGTTAGCCAGTCCTACTGAGAGTACCGATTCACCAGAAGGGAAGCCACGGTGTTTTGCAGGTGGAAAGAAGTAGTTGCTTTACATCAGGCTTGGCTTCCACTCATCATTTTGTGACTTCATCACTGGTGAGGAGTGGTTTGATAGCATTTTCTCACTGACCACGTCCGGAAGGTGAGAGTTTCCAGGCTGTGTCTGTGTCCTGATGCCGAGTACATCATCACGAAGAGAACAGTTACTTGACTTGCTGCTGTAAATCTGAAACAAAAGCAGGAAACGTAGGAAGCATTCAACAGGTCAGGCAACATCCATGGAAAAATACAGAAATGGAGAAGGAATGCAAATAAATGTGAGCCATTTCAATGAACCACTGCCACTGGGTGTATCTTTTCCCTCCCATCCTCATTCACCATTCTGAAAGGACCACTCATTCCTCTAGTGACTCCCTGGCCCACTCTTTTGTGTCCACCAACCAGCCTGCTTCTGGTGGTACCTGCCCATATAACTGTATGGGGTTTAAGCCGTGGTAGCATGGACCATAGATGGCCTTAGTAGCATTGAAGAAGCCTCTGCTGTCACCCGAGTCTGCCAGTCTCTGGATTTCTAGACCCTTTTCTGTCCACCAAGAGTTCTTAAGCTCCCTCACCCGGCTCTGGAGGTCCGCCTTGGCTCTGTTGTGAGCCGTTCTATGGAGCGAAGTTTCAGGTCGAGACCCTTCTTCAGGAAGTCCATGGCCATAGTCGATGAGATGCCACTGTTTGGAGCAGGGGAGTCTCCAAGATGCTTTAGGTTTGTTTTCCTGGCGAAAGAAGGCGTTAGTGATGGTGAGGTCATGCTGAGCACAGTTGCTGAGACGCAGAGCTCCGTTGGAGTTGATGTTCCTGATGCCTTCCTTTCCTATAGTACATCTCCAGTCACTGGGTTTGTTTTTAACCTCTGATATTGTCTGTGTGGAGTTGTATGTTTTTCCTATGACTGTGGATTTCTTCTGAATGATTCAGTTTTCTCCCACATTCAAAAGGATTGCTGTTGGCATGTTAATAGGCCACTTAATTGCCCCTCGGGCATGTGGTTCATGGGAGAATTGGAGGGTGTTCATGGCCATGTGTGAGTTATTGGATGACAGGAACACACGACTTAATGGAATTGCTCCAAGATGATGGGTTCATAAGTGATAGGAGCAGAATTAGGCCATTCGACCCATCAAGTCCACTCCGCCATTCAATCATGGCTGATCTATGTCTCCCTCCATACCCATTTTCATGCCTTCTCACCATAACCCCTAACACCCGTGTATATCAAGAATCTATTTATCTCTGCCTTAAAAATATCCATTGACTTGGCCTCCACAGCCTTCTGTGGCAATGAATTCCACAGATTCGCTACCCTCCTACTAAAGCAATTCTGCCTCATCTCCTTCCTAAAGGAATGTACTTTAATTCTGAGGCTATGGCCTCTGGTTTTAGACTCTCCCAGTGGTGGAAGCATCCTCTACACATCCACTCTATCCAGGCCTTTCATTATTCGATAAGTTTTAATGTCTCCCTTCATCCTTCTAAACTCCAGCTAGTAGAGGCCCAGTGCCATCAAACGCTCATCATATGTTAACCCACTCATTCCTGAGTTCATTCTCATAAACCTCATCTGGTCCCTCTCCGGAGCCAGCACATCCTTCCACAGATATGGGGCCCAAAATTGCTTGCAATACTTAAAATGCGGCCTGACCAGCACCTTATAGAGTCTCGGCTCTCTTGGTTGAATGTCTGTCTACCAAGTTGTAAGGAAATATAAAAATATCAGGATAGGAGTGCAAAGGAGAATGCAGAGAGCAGACGATTGCATGGCCGGACAAATGTTAGAAACTGCTGAAGCATTTGTTATCATGTTGAGTCAATGATCAATTGCAGTTTCCTCCTGAGATCTCCAACTTGGAGACAGACTGGCATGCTTTGCATTGTGCATGAATGCTCATCTCACCTAAACCCGGTGCTCATCTTGATATGGAGGAATCCACATTAGCCTGATCAACATCACCTGGTCCTCATTACATAAAAGGCAAAAAAACTGCTGTGATAGAACATTGTCCAAGTGCAACTGAAAGTGGTTCAATTCTATCCAGGAACCAGTGGCCCGCTTTATTGACACCCCATCCTCCCACCTTTACATTGAATCTTATCATATTGTGTTGTGTCTTCTCAGTATAGCATCTGTATATTATAGTGAAGTAGTTTGCCAAATCTTAATCAAAAACACCTCAATCGATGATCACTCCCTCTGAGAATATTCTGTTCCTTTCAATGTAACTTTTGTTATTTTTGTCATGTTTTTTGCCATTTCTTCGTTTGACCCCTTGCATCCCATCTATTAGCATTTTGGCAATATCTTTGCCATGTGTCCAGAATGAGGAAATATACATCTGAGCAATTAACCTTGTTAAATTCATAGTCAAGAAATTGTATTGTGACATGCACAATAACACATGCAAAGTTGAATGAAACCAAGTCCTTGCCTGCCATACTGCGTTTTGTCAGCCAATTTGAACTAGGTTGCCTATGCGATAGCCAATATCCCACCAGCATCCAGGTAAGGTCTTGGGAAATAAGCAAACCTTTAATAGCTATCAAAGTATTCGAACAACAAAATAAATAAATTATAACTTTTAATGTATTTTTAAATCGGTTTCAACTGCTCTTTATGAAGGGAGCATGCAGATAATTAGTAGAAATGGTTAAAAATTATGAAATTACTGGCAGTTATGTCACAGTAACTCAGCATTAACTGTCAGCTGATTATGAATTTATAGTGGAGATCAGAGTTTGAGGTTGATATAAATTGGTGAGATTATTTTCGGATTAAACTCCATGGATAGCATTAGCGATGTAATACATCAGATTAGTATGCTTGCAGTTAGCAATATTTCCAGATGTCACATGAACCATGTCCTTATGACTTGTCATGGATGTGATTTCTATGATAAATGTAATGATTAGCCTTTTGCAAAGAGCGATGAACCTTTATCTGACCGGGAGCTAACCAATTGCCCTTGACCATCTCTCCCAGTGCAAACTTGCTTGTGGAGTGGATACATTTGAAATGCTATCTTAATTCTTAGCTACTCTAATCTGGGGCAACTTTCAACTTTACAATGTTAACTTTTATAACCTTTCTGTAGAAGAACCGGAAGATGTTTAAGGTGAGAGAGGAAGGAATTAATAGGAACTTGAGGAGCAATTTTCTCACACAGGTGGGTATATGGAACGAGCTGCCTGAGGGGATAATGGAGGCACGATTCAAGATTCAAGAGAGTTTATTGTCATGTGTCCCAGATGGGACAATGAAATTCTTGCTTTGCTTCAGCACAATAGAATTATAGAAGGCATGAATACGGAACGGATCAGTGTGTCCATATACCATTGTATAAATGTATACACACATGAATAAATAAAACAGATAAAGTGCAAATAAACAGATAATGGGCTATTAATGTTGAGTTCAATAGCCTGATGGCTGTGGGGAAGAAGCTGTTTCTGAACCTGGACGGTGCAGTCTTCAGGCTCCTGTACCTTCATCCTGAAGGTAGCGGAGAGATGAGTGTGTGGCCAGGATGGTGTGGGTCCTTGATGATGCTGCCAACCCTTTTGAGGCAGCGACTGCGCTAGATCCCCTCGATGGTAGGGAGGTCAGAGCCGATGATGGACTGGGCAGTGTTTACTACTTTTTGCAGTCTTTTCCGCTCCAGGGCGCTCAGGTTGCTGAACCAAACCACGATGAAACCGGTCAGCATGCTCTCTACTGTGCTCCTGTAGACGTTAGAGTCCTCCTTGACATAACGACTCTCCGTAATCTTCTCAGGAAGTAGAGGCGCTGATGTGCTTTCTTTATGATTGCATCAGTGTTCTCGGACCAAGAGAGATCTTCAGACATGTTCACGCCCAGGAATTTGAAGCTCTTGACCCTTTCCACCATCGACCCGTTGATATAAACGGGACTGTTGCTATAACAACATTTAAGATGGTTGGACATGGACATGAATAGGAAATGGGTAGAAGGATGTGTGGGAAGGAACTGCAGATGTTGGGTTACACTGAAGATAGACACAAAGTGCTAGAGTTTCTCAGCGGGTCAGGCTGCATTTCTGAAGAAAAAGAATGCGATGTTTTGTGTCGGAACCCTTTTTCAAAATGGTCCGAAGAAGGATTTTGATCCAAAACATCAGCCATCCTTTTTTCCAAAGGTGCTGCCTGACCCACTGAGTTACTCTAACACTTTGTGTCTATCAGGGCTTAGAGAGATATGGGCCAAATGTGGGCAGGTGGCACGGGCGGAAATGGGGCATCTTGCTTGGTGTGGTCAAGTTGGGCCGAAGGGCTGCATTTCTTATTTTGAATGTTTAGGACAAAGAACTTGTACTCGGTACAATATCTCCAACATGAAGCAGAACTGAACTTAGATTGGAGGTGTGAAAACTGAAGTTGTCAGCATATAGAGCACCTTTATATGCATCTGTAATGGCTTGATTTACAGTCAAAAAAAGTTCTCCATTTCCAGACATCTGGAAAGTCCATGCAGCTTCACGTGGCAGGCATCTCATGATTGGTATATGCTAATTATGTTGGTGATTGAAGAAGGAGTCGTTTTTTACCTTCCCATTGCATGCAGTTTATCAACAGCTTGTATCCCTACATTAAATTTCTCTGGATCTCTCTAGCCGCCTCGCATAATTCTTTGTGGTAACTTGAGGAAAAGGAGAGAGAATGGTTGAATGATATCATCTGTCCTGACAGCCTCTGGTCACAAGTCTCACAGTCACAAACGTCATGAGAGTGAACTTGCGACAGCAGCTAGCTGTATTAGCTCGAGTTCCCAGCTATGTTCTCCATCTGCAAAGGCCAGCAGACAGGAGTCTTTAACTTTTCCCTCCTCCATTGAGGTTCTTGCATACCTTAAGAAGACCACTATCATGTAGTCCCAAAGAAAATCAAGGCAGTGTACCTTAATTACTACCATGCAGTGGCTCTGACATCCACCATCATAAAGTGCTTTGAGAGGCTGATCATGGGGCATATTAACTTCAGCTTCCCAGATAGCCTTGATGCACATCATTTCACCTACCATTGCAACTGGCCCATGGCAGATGTCATTTCCATAGACTTACACTTATTGCTGAAATACCCGGAACCAAGGTCACTCCTATACAGTCGATCCACCTTCAACATCTTAATTCCAATCAAACTTGTCTCCAAACTCTTGGACTTGAGTCAGCACCCCCTCAATCCCCATCATGCCACTGTATCCTTGACTTCTTCACCCAATGTCCTGAAAGCATGTACCATCAGATTCCGGGACTGCATCTTCCCAGCTGTTATCAGACTAGTAATTGGTCCGCTTATAAGCTAAGGGTATGGACATGGTCTCCCAACTTCCTCATTGTGGCCCTTGCACTTTTTTTGTTATCTGCACCTTCTCTATTCCCGGTACCCGAGTCTCTGGCACTGTAAGGCAGCAACTGTATGTATGTGTGTGTGCGCACGCCCACGTGCACATGCGCACGCACACACACACACGCACACACACACGCCCACACACACACACATGCCCACACACACGCACACACACACGCGCGCGCGCCTCCACCACACACGGGCTCCTCCGCGCACCTACTCACACGCACCTACACACACCTACACACACCTACACACACACACACACACACACACACACACACACACACACACACACACACACACACACACACCCCACCCCACACACACCCCCCCCCCCCCCCCCCCCCCCCCCCCCCCCCCCCCCCATCCCCCCAGAGACTCGGGTCCTGGGTTTGATCCTGACTACGGCTACTCTCTGAACAGAGTTTGTACGTTCTCCCCGTGACCTGCGTGTGTTTTGACCGAGATCTTCGGTTTCCACACTCCAAAGACGTATAGGTTTATTGGCTTGGTATAAATATAAAATTCTCCCTAGTGTGTGTGCTGTTCATTTGGGAGTGATCGCTGATTGGTGCAGACTCGGTGGGCCGCAGGGCCTGTTTCCGCACTGTGTCTCTAAACAAAACTAAACTACTTCTTGTACTATAGCTTGATTACAGGAGCAGGAGCATCGCCCTTGTTCAGCATTTTCATCCATCATGTGCACTCCCAGAGAAACATGCACTTGAATTATTAGCACTTGTACCCCTCTCTCCTGGGAAACACATCATCTTCCATTCCTCAGTGATAGCAAGACATCCTTGATCTAAGGAAGAATATAAATGAATATAGAGTGAAAACAGAAATCCAGGTTGTCGTTGGATCAATATCTGATTCATAAATGTACTTTTGGTGGATGTAACAATTGGATTGTACTCTAAATGTTTTACAAGATGTTCTTAGTACACAAAAGGAGTGTGTTTATCTGTTTTCAACGGCTTGTGTTTGGGTCGACGTGTATGGAGGAAGGAGGAGATTCAAATCCATTAATTACATTTTTTTTAACCTCAAACATTACGAGCTTGACCCCGCCCGAACTAGTAAATGTTCAATGAAACCTTGTGTGAGATTTTCATCCAAGGATGATGATTTTCCTTCACTAATCTGTAGGATTTAACAACTGGGTTTCAGGACTTGAATCAATTCAGCAGCTTTCCCCATTCATTCACAAAGTGCTCCAATATTTCAAAGAAAATTTCATTATCAGAGATAATGACAGAACTGGAAAGGCCAGAGCAATCATAAATTACTTTTTAAACTCGATTACTTTAAAGTAATGCAATGACATTTTGATACGGCAGGATTTCACAGTCAATTCAACTCCGGCCCAGACATGAAAGTCATCTTTTTCTCAGGCTGCCATGGAACATTCATTGTCCATTCTCAATACTGTTTGATTGAAGTTGTAAGTCCCCTCTGTATGACTGCTGGCTGTTGAGTGGCATTATGTTAGAAACGTTCAGTGCCATAAAGTTAGAAACTTTGGGTGTAGGGAGACAGAAGTTTGCTGCAGTTCGCAGTGCAGACGGCCAATGCTCCCGTCCATGTTAACAGGGAACGACTGTAGAGCCGTCCATGTAATTTAGCTTAACTTACTTGTGTGTTCATATGTTCATAAGTGATAGGAGCAGAATTAGGCCATTCAGCCCATCAATGCTACGCCACCATTCAATCATGGCTGATCTATCCCTCTTAACCCCATTTTCCGGCCTTCTCCCCATAACCCTTGATGCCCGTACTAATGAAGAATCTATCAAGCTCTGTCAAAATATCCATTGACATGGGCTCCATAACTTACCGTGGCAATGAATTCCACAGATTCGTCACCCTCTGACTAAAGAAACTCCTCTTCACATCGTTCCTAAAGATCATCTGGGAAAGTGGGCCAAGGAATGACAGATGACATTTAGCTCTGACAACTGTGAAGTGTTGATTTATGTCAAGTTAAACCAGGACACACAGTAAATGAAAGGCTGCGAGAAAGTGTTGTAGAACAGAGAGACCAAGGAGTGCAGTCAAGGTGTCATACAGCGTGGAAACAGGCCCTTCAGCTACACCAGTCAGGTCGTTCCATACCCTCACCATCATCTGTGTGAAAAGGTTATTCTGATTCCTATTAAATCTTTTCCCCTTCACCTTAGACCTACGTCCTCTGGTCCACGATTTCCCCTACTCGGGGCAAGAGACTCTGTGCGTCTATCCGATCTATTCCTCTCATGATTTTATATACCTCTATAAGATCATCCCTCATCCTCCTGTGCTCCACGGAATAGAGTCCCAGCCTACTCAACTTGTCCGTTTAGCTCAGACCCTCGAGTCCTGGCAGCATCCTCATAAATCTTCTCTATCTTTTCCAGCTCGACAACAGTAAAAGTGCATAGTTCCATGAAAGTGGATAGATCGGACACGGTGGTGAAGAAGGCATATGGCACACTTCATTGGTTAGGACATTGAGTACAAGAGATGGAACATATTACAACTGTTTGAGACATAGATGAGACCACATTTGGAATTGTGTGCGTTTCTGGTCACTCAGCTCTGGGAAGGATGCCATTAAATTGGAAAGGGTACAGAGATTAAAGATTAACCTGGATGAACCAGGACTGAAGGTTTTCAGTTATAAGGAGAGCATGGATAAGCATGGGCTTTTTTCTCTGGAGTGCAGGAGGCCGAGGGCTGACCTTATGAAGGTAAATAAAATCATGAGGGGCAAAGATATGGTAAATGGTCACAGACTTTTTCCCCAGGATAGGGGAGTCTAAAAATAGAGGGCATAGGTTTAACGTGAGAGGGAAAAGATTTAAAGAGTACCTGAGCAGCAACTCTTTCACACTGACTGTGGTGAGTACATGGAATAAGTTGACAGGTCAAATTAGTTTATTGTCTTGTGTACTAGGGTGCAATGAAAAACCTCTGATCACTTCCTGTCAGAGCAAGTGGTAGAAGGCGGGTACAATTATACAGTGGCTTGCAAAAGTAATCATACCCCTTGAACTTTTCCACATTTTGTCACGTTACAACCACAAACGTAAATGTATTTTATTGGGATTTTATGTGATAGACCAACACAAAGTGGTGCATAATTGTGAAGTGGAAGGAAAATGATACATGGTTTTCACATTTTTTTACAAATAAAAAACTGAAAAGTGTGGCGTGCAAAGGTATTCAGCCCCCCTGAGTCAATACTTTGTAGAACCACCTTTCGCTGCAATTACAGCTGCAAGTCTTTTGGGGTTTGTCTCTACCAGCGTTGCACATCTAGAGACTGAAATTTTTGCCCATTCTTCTTTGCAAAATAGCTCAAGCTCAGTCAGATTGGATGGAGAGCGTCTGTGAACAGCAATTTTCAAGTCTTGCCAGAGATTCTCAATTGGATTTAGGTCTGGACTTTGACTGGGCCATTCTAACACATGAATATGCTTTGATCTAAACCATTCCATTGTAGCTCTGGTTATATGTTTAGGGTCGTTGTCCTGCTGGAAGGTGAACCTCCGCCCCAGTCTCAAGTCTTTTGCTGACTCTAAAAGGTTTTCTTCCACGATTGCCCAGTATTTGGCTCCATCCATCTTCCCATCAACTCTGACCAGCTTCCCTGTCCCTGCTGAAGAATAGCATCCCCACAGCATGATGCTGCCACCACCATGTTTCACAGTGGGGATGGTGTGTTTAGGGTGATGTGCAGTGTTAGTTTTCTGCCACACATAGCGTTTTGCATTTAGGCCAAAAACTTCAATTTTGGTCTCATCTGACCAGAGCACCTTCCTCCACATGTTTGCTGTGTCCCCCACATGGCTTGTGGCAAACTGCAAACGGGACTTCTTATGGATTATTTTCAACAATGGCTTTCTTCTTGCCTCTCTTCCATAAAGGCCCAATTTGTGGAGTGCACGACTAATAGTTGTCCTGTGGACAGATTCTCCCACCTGAGCTGTGGATCTCTGCAGCTCCTCCAGAGTTACCATGGGCCTCTTGGCTGCTTCTCTGATCAATGCTCTCCTTGCCCGGCCTGTCAGTTTAGGTGGACGGCCATGTCTTGGTAGGTTTGCAGTTGTGCCATACACTTTCCATTTTCGGATGATGGATTGAACAGTGCTTTGTGAGATGTTCAAAGCTTGTGATATTTTTTTATAACCTAACCCTGCTTTAAACTTATCCACATCTTTATCCCTGACCTGTCTGGTGTGTTCCTTGGGCTTCATGATGTTGTTTGTTCACTAATGTTCTCTAACAAACCTCTGAGGCCTTCACAGAACAGCTGTATTTATACTGAGATTAGATTACACACAAGTGGACTCTATTTACTAATTAGGTGACTTCTGAAGGCAATTGGTTGCACTGGATTTTATTTAGGGGTATCAGAGTAAAGGGGGCTGAATACTTTTGCACGCCACACTTTTCAGTTTTTTATTTGTAAAAAAATTTGAAAACCATGTATCATTTTCCTTCCACTTCACAATTATGCGCCACTTTGTGTTGGTCTATCGCATAAAATCCCGATAAAATACATTTACGTTTGTGCTTGTAACGTGACAAAATGTGGAAAAGTTCAAGGGGTATGAATACTTTTGCAAGCCACTGTATCTAAATGATGTTTGGATAGATACAGGGATAGAAAAGGTTTCGAGGGAGTTGGCCATATGCAGGCAAAGTGGACCAGATCAGATAAGCAACTTGGTTGGCATGGATGAAATGGGCTTGGGGTTGTTACCTTGCTGTACATCTGAGTCTATGATTCCACAGATGTCCTGAAGTGATAACAGAGTGTACTATAATTGAAAGTAGCCACAAAAAGCTGGTGTGACTCAGTGGGACAGGCAACATCTCTGGAGAGAAGGAATTGGTGACGTTTCGGGTCAAGACCCTTTTTCAGACTATAATTGAATATTGTTTGTATACATTCACATGGAGCTATACAGTGTTAATCATACGGTGTTGGATGTTAAGCTGTCCTGTTGCTGACGAAAGGGATTTTGTATTTTCTGGGTGCTTCCATTGACTTCAATTTAAACTGTCTTGTTGAATGATTACTCTTTACTTAATTGAATTCTGGATTTAAGAGTATTTAATGGTTATTATTCATGCATGGGTAGCGTATACAGCATTCAAAGAATATTTAAAAAATATTGCAATTCATGCCATGTTCAATATGTCATTAATACATGTAATGCAAGGTCAATATAATGCAAGGGTCCAGGATACCAAAAAATGCTGCTTCTGAATCCATTTTTAAAATTATATTCCCCTCTACTGTCTTTATTAATAAACATATATCATCAGCACATTTTCACGTGCTGAAGTGATTATTCTCCCCAGAGAGTCTTAGAAGCTGCATAGCACAAAACAGGCCAGTTGGGCCACCTTGTTCATGCCAATCAGGTTGGCATACAAGTCTAGTCCTATTTGTATGCATCTGATCCAAAGTCCTCTAATCCTTCCTATCCATATATCGGTCGAAAGGTCATAACTTTATCAATTTAAAACGTTTCCCCTCGCAGTTCTCTTCATATAGGGACTATCCTTTGAGTGAAAAAGTTGCCCCTGAGGTTAGTCTTAAATCTCTCCCCTCTCTTACTTGGCATATGCCATCTAGATTTACAATACAATACAATGCAATAATACTTTATTAGCCAAGTATGTTTTGCAACATACAGAGAGTGGTGAATCTCTGGAATTCTCTGCCACAGAATGTAGTTGAGGCCAGTTAATTGGCTATATTTAAGAGGGAGTTAGATGTGGCCCTTGTGGCTAAAGGGATCAGGGGATATGGAGAGAAAGCAGGTACAGGATACTGAGTTGGATGATCAGCCATGATCATATTGAATGGCGGTGCAGTCTCTAAGGGCCGAATGGCCTACTCCTGCACCTATTTTCTATGTTTCTATGTAACATACGAGGAATTTCATTTGCCAAGTCAGTCATTATAAAAAGAATCCTCTATCATGGAAAAAAAGACTGAGCATTCAGTTCATCCATATCCATGATCTTGTTCACCACAATTAGGCCACTACTTAGCCTCCTATACTTCAAAGAAAGTAGTCCCAGCCTATCCACCGTCTCCTTATAATTCAAGCCCGCAAGCCCAGTTAACATCCTGGTGAATCTCTTCTTCACCCTTTCCAACTTAATGACATCCTTCCTACAGCTGGGTGAACAGAACTGTCAGTACACCGTACTCTAGTGGCAGAGGCACCAACCATTTTTACAGCTTTATCATGATGTCCCAACTTTTTTACATGTCACCCTTTCTAATGAAGGCAAGAATGCCAGAGGCCGCCTTGTGGTAACTGCATAGTCTCCTGCAGTCGCCTAAAAAGTCGCTTAAGTGGGACAGGCTCATTAGATCTTCCGATACCACAAACTCTACAACTCCAAAATGTCCAAGTAACATTTCCCCCTTTGAACTGTACCATTTGTCCTGTTGCTAATATAGCCCCATTGGGTGTAGGTAGTTGCATTTCTACAATCATCTACAATTGAATTTAGTCCTGTTCCTTATTCCATTTAGATTGTCTGATGATTAAATATGGTCTCATTGGAGCACCAGAGATTTGAGTTTGAAGCATATATATTATAAATCTTCAAAGAGACAGGGGAATCTGAATCATTTGTGAGCACTCACCTTCATCACAGCCGCCTCCTCGGGGAGGCTAGATGATGCCTCGAGGATTTTAACATATTCCTCGTGTTGCATGTGCCCTCCAGAGGTGGGAAAGTTTATCCTCTGTCCACCATGCCATCATACAATCCTATATGACCCCAAAAGTCCACCTGCTGTTGGTATAAATATTTATTATCTTTCCTATTCCTAACCTGAGGGTCTCCAACAGGGCTATGTGTAAGAAATGTGTAAGAAGGAACTGCTGATGCTAGTTTAAACCGAAGATAGACAAAGTCTGAAGAAGGGTCTCTCAACCCGAAAGGTCACCCTTTCCTTCTCTCCAGAGATGCTGCCTGTCCCGCTGAGTAAATCCAGCTTTTTGTGTCCAGCTAGAGTAACTCAGTGGGTCAGGTAGAATCTCTTGAGGACATGGATATGGGTGATGATATAGGTTGGGTCCTTTCTTCAGACTGCAATTAATTATGCCGCTTGTACTCATCCAGCACCTGGGGTTTGTTCTACTTTCAGCATTTTTCCTTCTCTGTCTACCACAACCTTTAAGGTTCTAGTACCCATTATAATATTTCCTTGATCCATCCCCATAAGATTCCTTCAGAACCGGCCTTCCAGACATACTTCTATAATCTTGCTGCTCGCACCTCTGTCTACTTCTTCGATACACTCATGTTTGTTTCCTTCCTTCCTCATTTTGGCCAGATTGACTACACTGGCCTTGACTATTTATAAGTGCTTGTCAACAGGCAATAACGTACTCTCCCATTTTGCTGTTCGACTTTCTGATACTGCTCTTGACTTCCCTGCTTTTAACAGTTGCACTATACTGTGGGGAGAATGTACATCTTTAGTTCCCATCACTGTAATGGGTCCTAACACTTCCACTGCCCATATTACACAGTTGATTGCTTGAGCACATTGGTGCAGCTCAGTTTCCAATGGGCTTTGTTTAGTCGAATTGTGTGTAACTGGCCTCATTATTTCTCCATGCCTTTGTATAGTCTCTTATAGTTACTATACTGCTCTATAGTAACTTCTCTCATTATCACAGTGCAACAGAAAAGGTTCAGCCAAATCTTGGAGTACCAGAGATGGGAAGGAGGTCAGGGTCTGCTTGGTTTTGGTGAATGTCTTACATTTGTTCTCTATTCTCCCCACTATTTCTCCCTTGAATATTTGCCCCCCCGCCCCCTCGTAATGTCGTGTGGAGGTTTGACCAATTCAGAATTTTTTCCCAATTAATTAAATAATCCCTCTACATGCTTCACATCTTGCACTGTTATCTGTTGGGGCTAGCGGAGAGTAGCCAATTTCCTTTCCCTCCCCCAAAATGTTTTATTTCCCCAAGCTTGCTGCCAAGTTCCACTTTCAGGTGACTTCAGTCCCATTTCACCACTTCCTAACACAGTGGTCATTAACTTGGTTTACTTCATGCAATGGTGGATGGGTAAATGGTGCAGGAATATACAGTGGCCCATAGGGTCATTTGCCATCCACACTTAGAACTCTCAGTTTCCTCTTTATTATTTCAAAATTAAAAAAAAGACCAATTCCCTCAAACCCCTTTCTTTAAAGTAGGGCCCCAGGTGATTTGACTGGCAAAGTATTCCATGGGGCCTTATTTACATTTGATGCGGTTTTGACTGAACTTCATTACATATTTGCATACTTGGAGACGGGAACCCTAGCGGCATTTACAAGACATAAACATAGTAATTGCATCAAAAACTGTCCTCAAAGAGCTCAAAAACACAATCAGTATTCAAAATAGACAGACAATAGGTGCAGGAGTAGGCCATTCGGCCCTTCGAGCCAGCACCGCCATTCAATGAAGCTGATCATCCCCAATCACTACCTCATTCCTGCCTTCTCCCCATATCCCCTGACCTCTATTTTTAAGGGCCCTATCTAGCTCTCTCTTGAAAGCATCCAGAGAACCCGCCACTACCGCCCTCTGAGGCAGAGAATTCCACAGACTCACCACTCTCTGTGAGAAAAAGTGTTTCCTCGTCTCCGTTCTAAATGGCTTACCCCTTATTCTTAAACTGTGGCCCCTAGTTCTGGACTCCCCCAACAGCGGGAACATGTTTCCTGCCTCCAGCGTGTCGAAACCCTTAACAATCTTATATGTTTCAATAAGATACCCACTCATCCTTTTAAACTCCACAGTGTTCAAGCCCAGCTGCCTCATTCTCTCAGCATATGACAGTCCAGCCATCCCGGGAATTAACCTTGTAAACCTACGCTGCACTCCCTCAATAGCAAGAATGTCCTTCCTCAAATTATGGGACCAAAACTGCACACAATACTCCAGGTGTGGTCTCACTAGGGCTCTGAACATCTGCAGAAGGACCTCTTTGCTCCTATACTCGACTCCTCTTGCTATAAAGGCCAACATGCCAGCATTCGCTTTCTTCACTGCCTGCCGTACCTGCATGCTTACTTTCATAGATTGATGAACAAGGACCCCCAGATCTGCTTTTCCCAACTTGATGCCATTTAGATAGTAATCTGCCTTCCTGTTTTTGCTACCAAAGTGGATAACCTCACATTTATCCGCATTCTGAAAGGGGACCGTTAATGCCCACTCTCTGTTTTCTGTCTGCCAACCAATTTTCTATCCGTGTCAGCACTCCACCCCCAATACCATGTGCCCTAATTTTGCCCAATAATCTCCTATGTGGGACCCTGTCAAATGCTTTCTGAAAGTCCAGGTACTACATCCACTGGCTCTCCCATGTCCATTTTCCTAGTCACATCTTCAAAAAATTCCAGAAGATTAGTCAAGCACGATTTCCCGTTCGTAAATCCATGCTGACTCGGACCAATCCTGTTACTGCTATCTAAATGTGCAGCTATTTCATCTTTTATAATTGACTCCAGCATCTTCCCCACCACAGATGTCAGGCTAACTGGTCTATAATTCCCTGTTTTCTCTCTCCCGCCTTTCTTAAAAAGTGGGAATACATTAGCTACTCTCCAATCCACAGGAACTAATCCTGAGTCTATAGAACATTGGAAAATTATCACCCATGCATCCACGATTTCCAGAGCCACTTCCTTAAGGACCCTGGGATGCAGACCATCAGGGCTGGGGATTCATCAGTCTTCAGTCCCATCAGTCTACCCAACACCATTTCCTGCCTAACGTGGATTTCCTTCAGTTCCTCCGTCACCCCAGATCATCTGGCCACTACTATATCAGGAAGATTGTTTGTGTCCTCCTTTGTGAAGATGGATCCAAAGTACCTGTTCAACTCATCTGCCATTTCCTTGCTCCCCATAATAAATTCACCTTTTTTGGTTTTCAAGGGTCCAACTTTGGTCTTAACTAATTTTTTTCTCTTCACATACCTAAAGAAGCTTTTACTATCCTGCTTTATATTCTTGGCTAGCTTACCTTCGTACCTCATCTTTTCTCCCCGTATTGCCGTTTTAGTTATCTTCTGTTGCTCTTTAAACATTACCCAATCCTCTTGCTTCGCACTCATCTTTGCTACGTTGTACTTCTCTTTTATTTTTATACTGTCTCTGACGTCCCTTGACAGCCACGGTCGCCCCTTACTCCCCTTGGAATCTTTCTTCCTCCTGAATGAATTAATCCTGCACCTTCTGGATTATTCCTAGAAATACCTCCCATTTTTGTTCCACTAGTCATCCCTGCTAGTGTATCTTTCCAGTCAACTTTGGCCAGCTCTTCCCTCATGGCCCCATAGTCCCCTTTATTCAACTGTGACACCTCCGATCTAGCCTTCTCCCTCTCCAATTGTAGATTAAACCTGACCATGTTATGGTCACTACTTCATAATGGCTCATTAATCTCGAGGTCCTTTATCAAAAATGGTTCATTACATAACACTAAATCCAGAATTGCCTTCTCCCTGGTAGGCTCCAATACAAGCTTCTCTAAGAATCCATCACAAAGGCACTCTACAAATTCTCTTTCTTGGGGTCCAGTACCAACCTGATTTTCCCAGTCTACCTTCATGTTGAAATCTCCCATAACAACCACAGCATTACTTTTGCTCCTCACTCCTCTTGAAGCTGCTGATCCCATTGTCTCTCTGGCACCTCTCCCTCCCTCTCCTTTTCCCTGCCCTCAGTCATTCCCTCGCCTCTCCCCTTTCGCACTCCCTCACTAAAGTAAATGTTTGAATAACATTTCTTCTCCTCCCATCCTCCACTCCTTTAAATCTCATAGCTTGTTTATTGGCAGCAGAGATCACATTGTGATGTAATTTACGGTTTTCGGAATCTTCACGGCAGCGAGTGTAAATGAGATGCCATTGTGATTTGAGGAGTGTGAGATGGCATTGTGACATCATCACTGGTAGCTGCTGGAAGAGTCTTCCTCAAGGGCAGTTATTATTTTCAAAGTTAACTTTTGAAATATAACATCAAATCTTGACAAGAAAGAAACTTGACAAGACCGACAACTGAAAGCCGAATAAGGATCTGCAGAAATTTTCAGCGCTCCCATGTGCCATTTTAGCGAAGATACAATAACACTCGCCTCTCACCCGTTGCCCCAAAGTAACTCTGTCCCGCCCAACGTAATATTGCACCACTCACCCATAGCCCCCAACTGTGCAGGGGCTGCTCTTTTCGCCATATTCACACAAAATTCAGTGTGCTGTAACTTTTAAGAAAAATGCATTTGCATCTGCTAGAGCTAGCAGGACTAAGTGTACTTGGATAGCAACAATGTTGTGAGCAGGACTACATTCCCATTGTGATGCCATTGGCAGCGTATATGTAAATGAGATCCCATTGTGATTGGACGACAGTGAGATGCCATTTTGACATCATCACTAGAAGCTGCCAGAAAAATCTCAAAGCAAGAGTCAAAGTTATTCTTCTCAAAGTTGGGATTTTTAAACTTTTAAATATCAATAACGTGAAATATAACATCAAATCTGAAGGAAACTTGACAAGATTAAGATTAGGGAGACTAAGAAAAGCAGGTCTCCCTACTGTTCATCTAAGGACCTTCTACAGGGGCACCATCGAGAGTATATTGACCTAAGGCATCACTTCCTGGTTTGGGAGCTGCAAGGCTTATGAGCAAAACCAACTTAACAGGATCGTGAAGACAGCCAGCAGGATCATTGATGCCCCACTAACTTTCCTGTTGGAGATCTATCAGAAGCGGAGCATCAGCAGAGCCATCTCCATTATTAAGGACCCCTATCATCCATCACACCACATCTTCTCCATTCTGCCATCTGGGAAGAGGTACAGGAGCATCAGCTGCAAAACCAGCAGGATGCTACACAGCTTCTTTCCACAGGCAATAAGACTGGTTAACAGACTGTGTCCCCTCCCCATATATCATACACCAACACATCTAACCTCGCCCATACTTTGACAGCTAGGCTCCTGTCAAAGCAAAGCCACTGTTCGGTCTGAATGTCTGTTTTTATTTCAATTTTTAGGCCTATTTTAGATATGGTAATTTTAATTTTTAAAGCGATATGTATTTATTCTGTTTTTATTAACTGCACTGATGGGAACTGATTGAGAAACATTTTTTTTGTTTCATCTGTGTATGTAAGTACTCAGTTAAAATGACATTAAAGTAATTATTGAATACTGAATACTGAAGATCGACGACGGGAAAAAGCTGAGTAAGGTTCTACAAAAGTGTACTGTTTTGGCGTTACACACACACACACAACATTTAATGGTATACTAGACTAAGTTGGGGGAACGGGTATACTAGAATATTGCGTTGGGAACGGGTTGTGTTGGGGGAACGTGTGAGTGATGGAATATTGGGGAATGGGTTTTGTTGGGGGACCAGGCCTCCCATGTGACTGGGACATAAAATGTTCAATCAAGGTGATCTCTGCCTCGAGAGATAAAATGTGAATCACAATATGTAAAGATGTTATTGTTACCGCATAGTGTTTTTGCGAAGATGTAAAGACACACACATATACGCACAAAATACACACAAACAAGATAAGATTTCTAATAAGTATTAGACCGTGCAGACCCGTTGGGTCTGCTCCCCCAACCCACCCGTTCCTTACCCGTAGCCCCCACGGGAGGCTGAAATCTTCAGTGAAGCTGATCACTGTGACTTCATCAGTTGAAGCTGGTCATTTTAAATTTAAAGTCTCTTGATTTTTTAAAACTTGAATCAGTAATATGTCGAGAAATAAAGCATAAAATGTTCAGTGAAGGTGATCTCTGCTGAGAGGGGAAAATGTGATTCAGAATATGTAAAAATCTTGTGACAGTTAGCATTTTTATAGCTTTAATCGCGAATAACTTGTAAACTAAAGGATAAAATCTTCAGTGAAGCTGATCATTGCTAGCTAAGCCATTGTGACGTCATCAGTGAAAGGAGCTTGTTTTAAATTCAAAGTCCTTTGATGTTTTTAAACTTCTTTCTTACTTTTAATCAGTAATAAGTCGAGAAATAAAACATAAAGCGTTCAGTGAAGATGTCCTCGGCCTCAAGGGGCAAAATGTCAGAATATGTTAAAATGTAATCGTTACTGCGTAGTATTTTTGCGAAGATGTAAAGACAAACACATATGCACATACATATACACACACATATACACACGTACAAAATCAGAGTTTTAATAAGGATATGATATATGATATGATATACATAGATAGATATATAGATATGTTTTTATATGTTGCTTATGTGGAATGGTAACAAGATATTGGAACAGAAGTAGTTCTGGTAATCTGTCGGAAGGAACTGCGGATGCTGGTTTAAACCGAAGATACAAAATGTTGTGGCAACTCAGCAGGACTGGCAGCATCTCTGGTGAGAAGGAATGGGTGACTTTTTGTGTCGAGACCGTTCTTCAGACAGAAAATAGCAGTATTGGTTGCTGTTACTGCAGTTGGTTGCTGACCACTGGTACGACACTCCATGAAATGCAGTTGCATTCTCAGAAAAGGTGCTCTTCATGAATATAATGTAGGGTATGCAGGGAAATGGCGAGAATTTGTGCAGTTACTGAAATGCCTCGGTACTTGAGTACCACCAAATGGATCACATCTGCAGCTCGTCCTCGCTTTATAGTTCCCCTTTTATGGTGTGGGTATAAGACGGTGTACATGTCACAATTGGACATTTTAATTTTATGTACAATTTATTCTTTCCTCAAAATGTAGGTGTTCTGTTTATCTGGTAGGTTCCTCAAAAGAAACAACAGGAATAGAGAACTTGCAGGTAAAGAGCACATTTCACAACTTCACAGGTAGCTCCGCTGCCTCCCAGCGCCAGAAACCTGTGTTCGATCATGACCATGGTGGAGTCTGTGTGGCGTTTGCATGTTTTTCCCATGACTCCGCAGATTTCCTCCCACATCCCAAAGATGTGGGTTTGTAGATTAATTAACCCTGTGTAAATTGCCCCTTGTGTGATGGGAGTGGATGAGAAAATGGGATAAATTAGTACTAATGTGAATGGGTGATAGGTGGTCAGCATGGACTCAGTGGACCAAAGGGCATGTTTCCATACTGTATCTCTAAGCTAAAGTAAGTCCACAAACCCAAATAATCGGTTTTGGTGATATTACTTGAGAGTGATCAGCAAAAACCTCCTTGTTTTTCTTAGTGTACTGCCTTGAGATCTTTTGTTTCCAAAAGAGATGGCGGATGGGGCCATTGTTTAATATCTTATCTAAAATATGTTTTCTCTGATGCAGTTTTCCCTCAGTGTAACAATATAGAGTTGACCTAGTTTATGGGATCATGCCCCGAGTGTGAATTGTGTCATTCTGATTTGATGATAAAGTAACGACTGCATGACAGATAGTAGATTCTCAAAAGCCAAATTTCACAATTTCAGTTTGGTGCCTTCATTTATTGTCTTTGCTAATCGTCTATTTTGTTAAATCCTTATCTGGGTAATATCCCCAGGTAAATTGGCCAAAATTAATCTCTGAATCGATGCTGTAAATATAGCATGGGCTTCAATTGTGCAGAAGTAAGGTGACTATATAATCCACCTCAGAAGTAATTGATTTACTGTAAATAGTCTGGAATGTGCTGACAGAGTGTGTATTGAAACTGCTGTCATTCAATGAGTAGCTCTGATCAGCCAGTGAATTGGAGCCGGAATAGGATTAATAGCAGGATTTGTAGAAAACATAGTCTATTTACTTGTCAAACAGGGAATTAAGCAAAGTCCATTTAAAAAAAACCCAAGGCTGTGAGCTACAGCAAATAGATCTCAGCAACTTCTCTAGCTTAAAGCACTCATTTGCTTCGAGAAAGGGAGTGATTGGAAAATATACCACGTAGCAAGATATTATGTGCATAAAATTAGTCCCAGTCAATTACAGCACCAGCACCTTGAAAGAGATGGCTGACTGGGTGAGTGCTGGAATTATCCAGTTGTTTTTAGCTGTGAATATATGCCACGCTAAAGATTTGAAAGTTTTATGATTGCAAGTTTGGTTTTCTTCTTCCCTACATGTTTTATTTTTCATTTATCTATTAAACTATGCACATGATACCAATATCACAATGCAAGAGATTGAATTGAATCAGTTTTATTAACATAATTGGTAATTTGTATTAGTCTTTAGTCCAAAAAAAAAGTTGTTCTTAATCTGTTTTGATAAGATTTTGTTATGGTATGTCCAGGCCTCAAGGCCACAGACTGCACTGCCAAATACAAAGTTTGTTTTGCATTGAACTTTTCAAAATTGTTTGCAATTTTCCTTCCCCAATCTCACCGAAAATGGCTTTTGAGTGAGCAGAATTGGTGACAATAAAAGTTGGGTCTGCACTTTTTATTGCTTCAGAGTAATGTGGATGAGTGGTAGTTAAATGAACGGGGGAAACGCAAGAAACTGCAGTTGCTGGAATCTTAAGCAAAGTGAATGCGAATTGGTGATTTTCGTCTCTCTCTGATGATGCTCATTAAGGTGACAACACAGTTAAAGGAAAATCTATTTTCCCCCTCTCCCAAAAGATGTTGCTTTTAACTGTTGCAAATTTTAATGGAGTCCAATGGTGATACTGTCTTTCTCTTCCCCACCCCGTCTTTATTCATTGCTCCTGTTTAAAATATTGGAACGGTTTAATGAGTACACCGTTTTCATTTCACAGGTAGTATATGGACAGTGACGGGATCCGTGGAAGACAAGCTAATGTACTGAGGATAGACACCAAAAGCTGGAGTAACTCAGCGGGACAGGCAGCATCTCTGGACTAGCTAATGTACTGCTCCGCTTACCTGCTGTGTACAGAAAATGACCAGACTGATGTTAGGGAAGAATTTGGAAAGAATATGCAAAGCCGTGCTCTTGCTGTGTCTGGTGCATTTTATCATAATGACGATCTTCTACTTGGATGTCTACACCCAAAAGTTCGACATATTCAGCCGCTTTAACAGTAGGAATTATTCCAAGATGCATCAGTACTTTAACATCTCAAAGCCCAATGGAACCTCACCGGCCATCCTGGGTGGCGAAGATCATTTTGTGTCGAGCAGGAAGTTGGAGAGTAATCTTACAGTCACAAAGAAGCCTTTGCCATTGTGTCCTGATGTCCCACAGGGGTTAGGTAGGATGCTGAATTCAACTTTTTTTTCTTGTGAAAGAAAAGGCTTGATATGTGTTGATCTTGAAAAATGTATTGTGATTCTGGTTGCCATGGTATCCGAGTTAGTTTGTGGGGCTAATGCTGAGATTTGGTGCCAATAATTTATTGATTTCTCTTTATTACATTCTGGTACCTTGCTGCTACATTGGTTTGAAAAGAATGTGAAGCAGACTGAGTTTCCCTTTCTATTTTATTATTTTCTGCTTGTTTGTAGAATGACTCTTTTTATTCCAGTTGAGCTTCTGGAAAGTACAGCTTAAGCTGAGTTCAAAACGTATTTCACTCGTTCTCACTGCATGCCATATTTCTTTTAAAAAAACCACGGTTTGCAGAAACAATGTATCATTTTAAAGGGCAGAAATTGTATAAACGACCTATAGCAGATTACTATGTGTCAAAGATTAGTAGTCAGGAAAACTATCAATTATATTTCTGCCATTATAATAACTTTGCTGTAATAATACTATGCATTGTTAACATTTATGTTGTTGGGTCAATCTGCCATTTAAAACAAATCTTATTGTCTGCTCTTGGAATCAGAGGCAGCCAATGTGATGATGTGAATGGAACTATAATTCAGGATTATTTGGTACTTTATTAGAGGATATTTAATATAAAGACAAACTTCAAATGGAAATCTTTAAAGAAAGACTCAGCACGTCAGACTGTATCCGTGGAGAGAAAAACAGTCAGCATTTCCAGTTAAACACACCAGTGCCAGAGTAACTCAGTGGGTCAGGCAGCATCTCTAGAAAACATGGATAGGTGATGTGTTTTATCCGAGTGAAGGGCTTGGATAGAGTGGATGTGGTGAGGATGTTTCCACTAGGAATTTCTTTAGTCAGAGGGTGGTGGATCTGTGGAATTCATTGCCGCAGGCTATGGAGCCCACGCCAATGGATATTTTTAAGGCAGAGATAGATTTCTTGATTAGCACGGGTGTCTGGGTTATGGGGAGAAGGTAGGGGAATGGGGTTTGGAGTGAGAGATAGATCAAACACAATTGAATGGTGGAGTAGACATGATGGGCTGAATGGCCTAATTCTGCTCTTATTACTTATGACATTATGTTTCCTTCAGACTGAAGAAGGGTCCTGACTTGAAACGTCATCTATCCATGTTCTCCAGAGATAATGCCTGACCCGCTGAGTTACTCCAGAACTTTGTTAAATTTTTGTAAACCAGCAATTTGTGTCAATATTTCAGGTTGATGATCCTTCGTTAGCACTGGTACAGAGACAAAACAAATTTGGTTTAAGTTGTTGAGAGTGCGAGGAAGGGTTGGATAGGACAAAGTGGAGACGAGCACTGTGAATGGTTGCCTAAGGCAGTGATTGTAGGGGTATTTTGAGAAAGGGATGTCAAGGTAATATTTCCAGTGGGATATCTTTGTTATTTTTCAGGTGGTACTCAACAGTTGATTACCAAAATGACAACTTCCTCTCCTCTTCTCCCAATGTCAGAAAACATTAAATAACAATTATATATGAATGTAGAGAATAGTTGTGACACAATGTCATTGCAGAGGAGTTTTTGAAGCATACTATTTGCAGACACTGCTTACCTGAAAGCTTTGGTATGGTAAATCTTTGTTGACATTCAAACAAAGGTGTGTGCAACAAAAACAGTGCTATCTTTAATCAGACTTTATCTTACACTAAAAGTTGTACCATTCATCCTTTATCGATGCACTATGGGTGGCTGATTGTAATCATGTATAGTATTTTCTTTGACTGGGTAGCACGCAGACAAAAGCTTTTCACTGCACCTTGGTACACGTGACAATAATAAGGTAAACTAAAATTAAACTACCTTAGGATTTTATATTGTTGTGATACCAAAGTTCCTTTTGTGTTATTTCTATAGGTGAAATCTTTTAAGTGGAAGCTCTAAAAATTCAGAAGCTATATAAAAAAATGTACTGCCTTGCGCTGTTTCCTGCTTGATGTGGTGAAGATATCATTCTGCTGCCAAGTCTCAAACACCATTATTTTTGTCCAAAATTGTTGTGGAGATATTCAGTGGGAATGGAAAAAAAAAGGAAATGCTGGAAATGCTCAGTAGTCCAGGCAGCATATGCAGGGAGGAAACAAAATTAAGGCTTCAAGTCAATGATATTTAAATGAAAGAAGCACCATCCATTTTGTTGTCCTCAAACTATCATGATCTAGCCTTCATTGTGCAATGATTAATCAATAGTATGGGATTGTTGACTAGTTGAAAAAAGGAAGTCATGAAGTGAGTGATATATTCCACTCTATTTTCTTGGGTATTTTGTGCCGTTGAACTATTTTTCACACAAAAATTCCTTATCCTAGCTCTGCTCCCGTTAAAATCAATGACTTTTGCGATTTGAATGGATTAACACCTTTTTTCACACCACTGCCTTTTGGACTTAAAAATAATGGTGTTTGAGACTTGGCAGCAGAATGATTTATTGCTCCGAGAATAGTTTCCTTTGTCTCAACTTGGTGGAGCTAAAATAGATTTGCAAATATCACCACTTGAATTTTCAGAGAAAGCTGACCTAATATTTCAACAGGACAAGAAGAAATTGCATTTTGCTTCCTTGAGAGCGTTCATAGTTTAATGAGGACCAAATAATTAAATTTAATCCACGTAAAAGTGGGAAGAGAAGGATTTTTTAAGCAAAGAATGGAAAGTGTTCAGGGCTGCAAAACAAAGTTAGGGATTCATTTTTCGTAAAATATTTACAAAATGTGAAAAGCAAAAAGGCTAGTGTCTGCACTGGTGGTTTTAATTGAATGCTGAGATAATTGCCTGTTAAAACATATGACATGGATTATCGGTGAATTGCTTATAATCTTTGGTTACTTGGAGACTCATTCCTAACTACACAATATCTGCTATCAATTTTATTCTTGTATCATTGTCTATAAGATATTCTGTTCAAAACAAACAAAATAGTGATGGAGTTAAGGTGATATATCTAAAACCAATAAGAAAGCAAATTGGGTGGCACGGTGGCACAGTGGTAGAGTTGCTGCCTTACAGCGCAGAAGATTCAGGTTCTATCCTGACTATGGGTGCTGTCTGTGTGGAGTTTGTACATGCTCCCCGTGACAGCAAGGGTTTTTCACCGGGTGCTCAGGACTCCTCCCACACTCTAAACACGTACAGAAATTGTAGGTTAATTGGCTTCGGTAAAAATTGTAAATTGTCCCTCATCTATAGGAGAGTGCTAATGTGTTGGGATCGTTGGTCAGCATGGCCTCTGTGGGCTGTGGGCCTGTTTTCATGTTGTATCTCTAAAACTAAATTTAAGACTAGATTATGTTGTGCTAAATGTAGGTCAATGTACACATTTTCTTGGGAGATATAATAGCAAATATTCTTGCTGCATTGGCATTAATTTAAAGTGACTGGTAATGGAAGGACAATGATTCTTGCACATCTTGGATTTTTATTTATGTCATTGGTTTTATTTTAATCAATCCTGTATATTCTCAATCAATGTATTTTAATTAATCCTGTATATTCTCACTGAAAGCAGCAAATGGTGCAATTTTTTTGAGATTGACGTAATAAATAACCAAATATATATACAGCAGGCATCTTGAGCAACTGAACCAATAGGTCTGATGACAGGTGAATGAAACAAACAGTGGATAGACACAGAATGCTGGAGTAACTCAGTGGGACAGGCAGCATCTCTGGAGAGAATGAATGGGTGACATATCAGGTGAAGACCTGAAGAAGGGTCTCGACCCGAAACTAGCATCTGTAGTTCCTTCCCACACAAAACAAACAGTGGTCTTTACAAAGTGTACATACGCGGGACGTGAGTGATGAAAACCTTAAAGTAAAAATGCTAAAGTTTACCTTTGGTGACATAGTAAAATAATTACAATGTTAATGGTGTGAGATTTCTAATGCCAGATTGCCCTGGCCATCTTTCACTCGTCTGAAGTTCTCCAAGGGATCCTCCCTTGGTTAGCTCCTGTATAAAAATATCTATATAATTAAAAGTCTCATCATGACCACTTCCTGTCTGCGTTGTGTATTGATTTTAGAAAGAAACGCTACCATATATTGCTATGATTTTTGATCATCTTACTCAGTCCTCTTCCGCTGAGCAGGCCCAAAAAATAAAAAAAGTTATGAGTGTGTATAAAAACCTTGAGATCCTCTCGCCTGTCAATCACCTTGATGAAGGTAGCGCACCTTCTGGGGGGGGGAGGGCAGGACTATAAAATCCCCGGAGACTGGACGTGACTCAGTCACTCTGCAAAATCGCGAGGGAGAGGCCACGACCCTCATTGTAAGCTGTGAATCAACTGAACTGTGAGTCTGCAATGTACTTGCAATAAATGATTTGTTAGCCCTTAATGAAAATGCAATGAGCTGTTTGGCCTGCCCTGGGCTTGAAACTGTAAAGGCAATGAAAGTGAAATGACAATGCAATGAGCTGTTTGGCCTGCCCTGTGCTTGAAACTGCAATGGAAGTGAAATGGAAATGCAATGAGCTGTTCGGCCTGCCATGTGCTTGAAACTGCAATGGCAATGGAAGTGAAATGAAAATGCCATGAGCTATTCGGCCTGCCCTGTGCATGAAAGTGCAATGGCAATGGAAATGAAATTAAAATGCAATGAGCTGTTTGGCCTGACCAGTGCTTGAAATTGAAATGGAAATGAAATGAAATGAATTGTTTGGCCTGACTGAAACCATTAATTGCGGCCCACAAGGCCGAGAAACTAGTCCCTTTTGCCTAAAATTCCCGTATTAGCCCAGGAGGAACATTTTGACCCAAAAGGCCCGTGCCAGACCGGGAAAAGTCCAGAAAAAGTGCCTTTCACTGAGATTTCACTCAGATTTTTTTCTAAAAGAGCCCCTTCGGCCAATCAGGCCTGTACTAGCTCAGGGGGAGTCCCTTCAGCCCATCAGTAAGTATTCCTCCTGCAAGTATTAAACCTCACCCCAGTATTTTTCTCCCTCCCTTCATTGGCTCCCTGTGAGAACCAGGCTAGGATAGACTTTCCTCCTTCATTGCTGTGATATGCAGAAAAAGAAGAAAATGTCTAAAATTGATTCTCCACCCTCTCCCCCTTGTCTCTCACCTGTTTTGGGCAGAATTTATGGCAGTTACTGAGCTGCCTGCCCACCAAGCCTGAGTGACTGAGCTGTCAGCCCACCAGGTCTGAGTGACAGAGTGACCTACTTCGACTAAACCTACGAGTAAAAAAAAGTATCGATTTTTTTCCATGGCAACCTTTTTTTACTCGCAGGCATTTTTCAACATGTTGGAAAAATACGCCACGACGTAGCTGAGGCCTCGAGTACGCGGGGAGCATGAAGGAGAGTTACAAAGACCTCCTAGGACCTCGAGTCGACCATGCTGCGAGTATGAGTCATGGGCAAACTCGCCAGAACTCGTGGATTAGGTCGCTGCAGTGGGACAGCCACTTTATGGTGTGGAATGGCACATCAGCAAAGCTATGTTTGATGTCATGGGACTCTCCAGTCTGTGTTTCACCTTTAGAGACCTGCATTTATTTGCTGCTTTGTATTGAATTCTGAGCTACCTAGAGACCTCAATGAGAATATTATGTTTGAACAGATCTGACAACAACACCAGGTAGTGTGCAAGTGCCACAGGAAGTCATATCCACCACACATTCATGGCAACTGTGCCAAGGAGGAAAATCCAGCCCAGTGTATCTGCAATGGAGATGATTAATTTATCCTGACAGCGTATTTATTTTTAGAGCCTAACTGTCAGCATTGATATTGATGGCTGGCAGCTGCATTTGAAATGTAATTTCTCATTGAAATATGATTTGAGCCAAGTTTATGCACAGCAGGTTTCTACCCACTCCAGTCACGCAATATTTCTCAGTAACACTTACACCTGTTTTGGGGACTCTGCTGTACGTGGAAAAGGAAGGGGCAGCTCTGTTCTGCAGTGGTATATGTTGTCAATCACCATCACAATCTATCACAATAATACTTTTATTAGCCATGTATGTTTTGCTATATACGAGGAATTTCATTTGCCAAATCAGTCATACAAATAAAAAGCAACGGAACACACAAAACACATTTTAACATAAACATCCATCACAGTGACTCCTCCACAATGCTCTCGGTGATGGAAGGCGAAAAAAGTTAAATCTCTTCCCTTTGCTCTCGGGGGCCTCGATCCCTCTGTTGACGGGATGATCATGACTTCCGTAGCAGGCAGCGGGCCCTCCGTGTCGAGGCGTTCAACTCCTGCATCGGGGGGATGTCAGCTCCCCCGCGCCGGACGATCGAACCCCGCGTCGGGGTTGGTCGAACCTTCCGCGACGTTGGAGCTCCCGACATCCACAGCCTCTCCCGAGACTGCGAACCCCCGATGTAAAGTCTGCAGGCCGCATGCTGTACAGTAAATGATATGAAAGCATAGTGAAAAGAAATTAATGAGTGAGGTGACTTCCAATAAGGGCATTCCTGACAGATGGTATGTTAGCTTTCATAGCAAAAGGATTTGAGTATAGGAGCAGGGAGGTTCTACTGCAGTTGTACAGGGTCTTGGTGAGACCACACCTGGAGTATTGTGTACAGTTTTGATCTCCAAATCTGAGGAAGGACATTATTGCCATAGAGGGAGTGCAGAGAAGGTTCACCAGACTGATTCCTGGGATGTCAGGACTGTCTTATGAAGAAAGACTGGATAGACTTGGTTTATACTCTCTAGAATTTAGGAGATTGAGAGGGGATCTTATAGAAACTTACAAAATTCTTAAGGGGTTAGCTAGATGCAGGAAGATTGCTCCCGATGTTGGGGAAGTCCAGGACAAGGGGTCACAGCTTAAGGATAAGGGGGAAATCCTTTAAAACCGAGATGAGAAGAACTTTTTTCACACAGAGAGTGGTGAATCTCTGGAACTCTCTGCCACAGAGGGTAGTTGAGGCCAGTTCATTGGCTATATTTAAGAGGGAGTTAGATGTGGTCCTGGTGGCTAAGGGAATCAGGGGGTATGGAGAGAAGGCAGGTACGGGATACTGAGTTGGATGATCAGCCATAATCATATTGAATGGCGGTGCAAGCTCGAAGGGCCGAATGGCCTACTCCTGCACCTAATTTCTATGTTTCTATGAACGCTGTTACTGGAGGTCGCATTGAATATTTGTTGTCAATATCATCGAAACCTCAATGCTGTGGCTATCCTGCAAAGCAGAATGATTCCTGAAGATATGGTGTCTACAAATGAATGCCGTGCTTCAGTTGTAGCCTAACCAGTGTTTATCAGGTTCATTGTAACTTCCCTCCCTCTGTACTCTTGTACCGATGCAATCTGTAAGAATTTGCAGCAAATTGTGGACGTAACCCAGGCTGTACCTAAACCAATCACCTTTCTGGCCTACTCCTGCACCTAATTTCTATGTTTCTATGTTTCTACATGGGTTTTTGTGACATGGTGAGGTGATTTTGTTGATTTTGTGGTGATTGCCTCGAGACAGTGAAATGACTTCTGGGAGGGAAATTGTTTGGGGTTTTGGATCACTGAGCTGTAAAGAGACAAATAAAAAAATGTCCTCATTGGAAACATAATTAAGCCAAGGAATGTTTTAAAATCATGAGATTGATACAGACATATTGAATTGTGCCAAAAATTAGCAAGAGCGTAATAATATGACATGGGATGAGGCATCTGACCAAATGGTTCCAATCATTCACCCATCCTTGTCATAGATTCAATTAGTTTAATCTAATAAGCCACAAGAAAAAATAACAATTTCCAGTCTATTTTCTTGACATGCTGAGGAAATTGATTATAGATCATCACTTACATTATTCAACTTCAATAAGCAGTATTCAACAGATACATTCACATTTCTAACTGCAGAGGAATCATGGAATTATCTCTTGGAGTGCTTGTTATTCATAAGGTGCACCTATCTGACCACCATAGCTGATATTGTTGCCTGTTCAAATCTGCCATTATCATCTCTCCTCTTTAAAAAAACATAGTTGCTGCATCTCTAACCCCCATTTCTTCTCTCCCCAGTTCTTCAACATTGCCATTGCTTCTCGCTTCCATCTTTACCGACTCTTCTTGTTTGAATCCCATCAGCAAAAGTTTTATGTCATAAGGTATAGGAGTAGAATTAGGCCATTCTGCCCATCAAGTCTACTACGACATTCAATCATGGCTGATCTATCTCCCCCCCTAACCACATTCTTCTGCCTTCTCCCAATAACCTCTGACACCTGTACTAATCAAGAATCTATCTCTGCCTTAAAAATATCCACTGACTTGGCCTCTACAGCCTTCTGTGGCAAATAATTCCACAGATTCACCACCCTCTGACTAAAAAAAGGGCTATAATTTCTAGTTTTAGATTCTCCCACTAATGGATGCATCCTCTCCACATCCACTCTATCTTTTCAGTATTCTGTAGGTTTCAGTGAGGTCCCCCCCTCATTTGTCTAAACTCCAGCGAGTACAGGCCCAGTGCTGAGAAATGTTCATCTTAGATTAACCCACTCATTCCTGGGATCATTCTTATAAACCTCCTGTGGGCCCTCTCCAGAGCCAGCACATCCTTGGGTGGCATGGTGGCGCAGTGGTAGAGTTGCTGCCTTGAGGTGCCAGAGACCCGAGTTCGATCCGGATTACAGGTGCTGTCTGTACAGAGCTTGTACGTTCTCCCTGTGACCGTATGGGTTTTCCAGTTTCGTCCCACCAATGGCATACATGTTATTTAGGTTAATTTGCTTTGGTAAAAATGGTACATTGTCCCTAGTGTGTGGGGATTGCTGGTCGGTATGGACTCGGTAGGCTGTTTCTGCGCTGTATCACTGAACTAAGGCTAAACTATTAGATTGTGATAATGTTCCCCATTTGAAAAAGCTTAATTTTAATTCCTGAGAATTTATGCTTTTTGATCAGATTGTGAATTTTGGTGTGGGCAGTCGACCTCTAAGTGGGACGTGCATTTTTCACATTTCATTTGATTTAAGCACAAAAAAAAATGTTGTGTTGCTTTATACAAATAGAATGCTGTTTTTCATGTAGAGTTACCTCCTGAAATGTAAATGTGCATTCTGTTCACATGCCTTTGTAATGCATTGATTATACACATGCTTTCCCTTTTTAAATCAAGGATATGAAAGGTTTCAGTGATAAGCAAACAGGTGCGTTATTCTCAGTGAAGTATTGGCAACGCAGTGAAATGCAAACTGCAATGATGAGAGTCTTCATTCAGACATGATTGTTTTTCTTCTAGCCTTCGGGAGATGATTTTAAATTGTAAATCAAATTTAAATGCAAAGAATTTTGAAGTAACTACATATTTGGGAAAATAAAGTTAATAGTTGGTGGCATTGATGTCTTTTTCAATTTTCTTTCCTCTTAAATTTTGCTTCTCCAACGTAACAGTAGCTGGTGAAAGCCAGTAATTCTAATGCATGACGGGACTTGATAGGGTGAATGCACAGAGACTTTTACTCAGGGTAGGGGAATCAAGAACCCGAGGACATAGGTTAAAGGCGAGAGGGGAAAGATTTAATATGAGCCAGTTTGGTGACCTCTTCAGTCAGAGGGTTCATAACATAATTTCCTCAAACTCAACAGCGATAAGACAGAATTCCTCCTCATAAGCTCCAAAGCCACACTCAGCAAAATCAATAACCCCACTCTCACCATCGACGGCACCACTGTCTCCCCATCTCCCCAGGCCCGCAACCTTGGCGTGATCTTTGATTCCACCCTCTCCCTTGAACCTCACATCCGCCATGTCATTAAAACCTCCTTCTTTCATCTCCGCAACATCGCCAAACTCAGACCCTCTCTCACACCTCCCGTTGCTGAAAGACTCATCCATGCCTTCATCTACTCCCGACTGGACTATTGCAACTCACTTCACCTGGCATCAGCTCCACCTACTTCAACCGACTCCAACTGGTCCAGAACGCAGCCGCCCGACTCATCACCCAAACCAAATCCTGGCATCACATCACTCCAGTCCTCAAACAACTTCACTGGCTTCCCATCTCCCACCGGATCAACTACAAAATCCTGATCCTCACCTACAAAGCCCTCCACCATCTGGCTCCCCCATAGCTCACTGACCTCCTCTCCCCCTACCAACCCTCACGGTCCCTCAGATCCACATCAGCCGGTCTCCTCTCCATCCACAAGTCCAACCTCCGCAGTTTTGGGGACAGAGCCTTCTTAGTTCATACTTTTTTAAGGATCTTGACTATCTCATGAAAGTAATTTAAAAAAAAAAACGTTGGTGGAAGTCTGATAAGTTTGGAAGATCGGGCAGCATTTATGCAAATAGATACAAAATTAACATTTTAGATCAATGACCTTTGTCAGAACTGGCAAAGAGAGAAAACAGGCTTTAAATTGCAGAAGGGCATGGATAGGACACAGTGAGTGAGTATATGTGGTAGAATAAGTCTAGGATTGCCATGGGCATTAGTCGTGGAGAGGTCATATGGTTGAAAAATTAATGATGACAATTTGAGAAAGTAAATGAACAGATGTCATGCAACGCTGGAACACAAAGGATTTCAGTTGTCTTTTGCCCCGCAATTTTATATGTAGTCTAATATTGGTTTTGATGTCATCTTCCATGTACAAGAAGAGATCAAAAATTGTATTAAACCAAAGGAAAAAATTATTGTTTTGAGGAAAAGCAGTAAATCTGAGAATTGTGGATGTTACAGGCTCGGATAACCAAGAAATTCATGAAGGGGAAATCAAACATGTGTACAGGACTTTTACTACCATTATATGGGACCTCGATACACAACATGTATTGGGTAGAATTTTGGTCTTGTTATCTTAGGATAAAGGAGATTAAGTATAGAAGGAGTATAATAAAATGTTATCAAACTTGTTTGTGAGATGGTAGGTCTATCATATCGGAGAGTGAATAGAAGAGTGCTCTTCTCTGGAATTTAAACAAATGAGGGACATCCTCATTGAAATATACAAAATATTAGGTAGAAAATATGCTTAGATTATGTGGAGGATGTTTCTCTGCACTTACCTGTCATGGGGTCGGCCATTACCGCCAGACAGGAGGAAGTATTTCCTTATTAATGTGATAATGAATTTTCTGGAAATCTCTACCCTGGATATCAATGGAGGCTCAACACAAAAAGCTGGAATAAAACAGCGGGACAGGCAGCATCTCTGGAGAGAATGAGGGGGGTGACGTTTTGGGTCGAGACCCTTCTTCAGGCTGGTTAGGGATAAGGGAAACAAGAGATGTAGATGGTGATGTGGAGAGATAAAGAACAATGGATGCTCAGTCATTGATTTCAAGGATCAACGGATATTTGGATATTCAAGGAATCAAGAAATATAGGATAAGTGAAGAAAAGTAGTGTTGAGATACAAGGCTAGCTTTGAGCTTGTTGAATGGTGGAGTGGGCTGGAAAGGCCGTTTAGCCTGCACCTGGTCCTACGTAGTATATTCTAGCATGACTTCCCAGCCTCATGTTTACCAACTCTGATTTTTTAATTTTTTTGTTTGTTTGAAACCACCAATCAATTGAGCAATAAAGTTAAGATCACCATTGAGAAGCATTGTACCAGGCAGCATCCCTGGGGAAAAGGAATAGGTGAGGTTTTAGGATCAAAACCCTTCTTCAGACTGCTGAAGGGTTCTGACCAAAAACATCACCTATTCCTTTTCTCCAGAGATGCTGCCTGACCCGCTGAGTTACTCCAATATTTTGTGTCTATTTTCGGCATAAATCAGCGTCTGCAGTTCCTTTCTGCACATTGAGAACCATTTCCTTGCTGACAAAGCCAAACTCTTCCACCTCTGTGTAACGCCTTGTAAGAGATTATAAATCTAAACTCAATGAGTTTATAACATCTAGGATTAATCAAATTGCAGCATTTTACTTTAAGTTGCCTCCCATATTGTATTTAAAGTCAAAGTAATGTGTCAAGCAGCATATAGATGCAAATTATTCTAAACCCTTTAACCTTTTCAGTTTTAAAATGGAAACGTTTTAAAGGGGCAAAATAGACAAGTTGACCTTCCAGTTGTTATTGCTAATAAATTCTCATCAGTTAACTCAACTCCCTTTTTTAGTCTCTTAGTCTTTTTATGTGGGGGGGGGGGGACTTTTTCTTAGTCACTACCTGGTCCAGGCTGCGTCTGTGCTCCGAGCAGCATCTTCGCCCCCTCCTCGCGGCCTACCATCTGGATTGGTGTTGCTTTTCCTGTCAGAGACCGGCCAGAGCTTCAGCTTCAACAGCGGCGTAGCACTGAAGTGCCATCGCGGAGCGGGCGATGCCTTACCGGGGTCGCAGTGTTGGAACTCCGGAATGGTGGGACTGCCGACTTTAACACAGTTGTGGATTGCGGAGTTCCAGCGCTGAATTTGACAACACGGGGCCCTGGGATCTTTTGCCGAGGATCGCCGTGTGGAGCTCCGCCCGGCTCAGCCAGTGGTCTTCGGGAGCCGCGGTCTCTGGTAGGAAGCGGACGATTCGGAACTCCAAGCCGCTGAGTGTGTTCTTCTGACGCCAGCGTTCCATCATTATCATCCTTTATTGTCATCTTGCAAAGCAACAGTTGTACAGTGCAAAATGAGAAGACGTTTCCCAGGGAATACCGGAGCATCGCACATAAAAACTTAAACATTTCACGCATTAAATAAAAACGATAAAAAACAAAAAAAACAAAAAAACAATCCAGTTCCTGATAAAACAGTACGGATAGTTTAAAAAAAAGTGCAGGTAAAAACAACAACATTAAAATACAAGTAAAACAGTCATAAAATGTCCAGGGCATCTGATTTAAGTGGCCAGAGCTAATGCCAGAGTTATTACTCAGTGCCAGTTATTAAATTGTCAGTGCAAAAGCAGCAGAATCAGGTGGAGTGACTGTTTAGCAGCCTCACAGCTTGTGGAAGGATCTGTTTAGCAGTCTGGTTGTCCGGGCTTTGATGCTACGGTATCTCTTTCCTGATGGCAGGAGATTTAGATGTGTGTGGAGTGGGTGCAGTCATCCGGTGAGAGGGCCTGAACATCGGGCCGTCGTCGTGGCGACTGTGGAGGCCTCAATAGGCCCCGACCATGGGTGAACATAGAGGCAGATGACTGAACTTTTATTGCCTTCCCTCACCGTGGGAAACGTTGTGTGGGGATGTTCATGTTAAATTCCATCGTGTGTTATGTTCTTTTTATTTATTTGTATGACTGTATGGCAACCCATATCCTGCTGTACCAATTGGTACAGTGACAATAAATGCAAACTTGAACTTGAACTTTTTTCAATTGAGATGGCCACCTCACATATCTATAATCTTTTGCACATCAAGACACACTCGAGGTGACTAATCCTCGGATTTTTGTTCCATGTCTCTGCTTTACTATTTTTTTTTGCATGAGATTAAGCACATTTAGAACAACTAATTTTTACTGATTGGCTTTTAACATTATGTTCTGGATATTTTGTCACTTTAGAGTAAAATAGCTCAAAAATACAATCATTTGCTTTGCATTGCTAGGTACACACAGAGGGTGGTGGGTATATGGAATGAGCTGCCTGAGGATGTAGTTGAGGCAGATGCTATAGCAACATTAAAGACATTTGGATAGGTACATGAGGGATATGGGCCAAAGATAGGTAGGTGGGACTAGTGTAGCTATGTTGGCATGAGCAAGTTGGGCTGGAGGGCCCGTTTCCATGCTGTATGATTCTGTGACTCTACATTATGCCATTTTACACATCTTATTAATGATCTTTTGCATTTTCCTTTGGCTATCAAATAATTAACTCTTTTAAATTACAGAATATAAAAAGCAGTGCTGCTAATAGTTATAGAATCATATAATCATAAAGCGTGGAAAGAGGCCCTTTGGCCCAACTTGTCCATGCTGGCCAACATGCCCCATCGACACTAGTCCCATCTATCTGTGTTTGGCCCATATCCCTCTAAATCTATCCTATCCATGTACCTGTCTAAATGTTTATTAAATGTTGTGATGGCACAGACTAATCTACCTCCTCTGGCAGCTTGTTCCATATACCCACGGCTCTTTGTGTAAAAAAAAAGTTGCTCCTCGGGTTCCTATTAAATTCTTCCCTCTGTCACCTTCTGGTTCTTGATTCCCCTACTCTGGGCAAAAGACTGTGCATTTACCCTATCTATTCCTCGCATGATTTTGCCTACCTTTAAAAGCATACGCCTCGGCCACCCTGCATTTGTAAAGCTTAAAATATATTTTTTACTGAAGTGCACATCAGCCAAACTATCAAATTCATTTTTGTCAGATTGATCATTGTTTCTTATTAGATTATGTTCTGACCACATTCGGGTTACACCCAGCATTCAATGCCTCAATCTTGTTTCTTCAGCAGTAATTAATCTCCATTATTTTTTTAATCCATTTGGTTTCTGGGAGGGTTATTGTTTGAATGCCTCTTTGAAAGCACAAAAGCCTGATGTATTGTCAAGTACTCCCCAGAATCCCAAAATTTAAGTCGTGAACTTTTTCATCTCTTTAGAATAAAAACATTTTAATGGGAATCAATTGTTGTGATCGGTTTATGCCACTCTAGCAATGACTGATTGATGCTCTCTATAATAAAAGAGTGTGCAATACTGTGTACGATAAGGTTCTTTCCTAATGAGGATCATATTTTTGTGCAGTGATTCAATGCATTTTCTCTTTTTTATCATGAAGTGCCTGTTTGTGTTGTATTAAATGCAAAAATAAATTTAAGACATGGTTTTGAAGAATATTCGAGGTTCAAACAATGCATTTTCCGGTAAGTAAATATATTTACCCTACTATTTTCATATCTACAAGGATGCCACACATGTTACAGTGCCTGTGATGTGTAACAACTACAAACATTCCTCAGTTTACAACAGTTCTGTTTACAAATTTTAAATGTTAACTTTTTCGGATATGTGGAGTGAGGCCCAGTGCAAATTGGAGGAACAGCACCTCATATTTTGCTTGGGTAGTTTACACCCCAGCGTTATGAACATTGACTTCTCTAACTTCAGATAGCCCTTGCTTTCCCTCTCCATCCCCTTCCCCTTCCCAGTTCTCCCACTAGTCTTACTGTTTCCGATTACATTCTATCTTTGTCCCGCCCCCTCCCCTGACATCAGTCTGAAGAAGGGTCTTGACCCGAAACGTCACCCATTACTTCTCTCCAGAGATGCTGCCTCACCCACTGAGTTACTCCAGTATTTTGTGTCTACCTTTGATGTATTCATCTATTTATTGGTAATGACACCAGGAACACAATATACCTACCTACAATGGATTTCGCCCAGTCTTGCAAAATTTTGCTTGACATTTTCAAACAATGCATCCTTATAATAAATTGAGAATTAGCAGTTATAAACAGCCAATCTGAATAGAGAAAGCATACGGAGAAATCAAATGAAATAAATGGACTGTCAATTTATTTGGCTGAGGAATAGATTTTGCATTTAGATTGGACCAGGAGATCTTTCATACCCATCTAATTGACAAGGTTCCATTTGAATACACACATCAAATGTAGACATGTTTCTAAAGGAAAATGATGTTAGAATAACATTAACTTAGCAGAAATTCTGTGTGTCTGAGGATTAAAACTATTTTGCATCACTGTATTAGAGCGGCATATGTGACACAATTGAATAGATTTTGTCCTAATGAGCCACCTTAAACATTTTCTGGGAAGGAAGTTTTTCTTTGGGACATTTGTGTGGAGGTAATCACATTCTGAAGATTTGTTGCCATTTTTTTTCCCTTCTTAGGACACGTCCTGCTTTCTCTGCTTTCCTTATTCGGCAGATCATGTTACATCCGGAAAGCATTGCAGAGGGTGGTGAAAATTGCCCAACGCATCACCGGTTCCTCGCTCCCCTCCATTGAGTCTGTCCAAAGCAAGCGTTGTCTGCGAAGGGCGCTCAGCATCGCCAAGGACTGCTCTCACCCCAACCATGGACTGTTTACCCTCCTACCATCCAGGAGGCGCTACAGGTCTCTCCGTTGCCGGACCAGCAGGTCCAGGAACAGCTTCTTCCCTGCGGCTGTCACACTACTCAACAACGTACCTCGATGACTGCCAATCACCCCCCCCGCCCTGGACACTCCTCCCACAGGAAAAACACTATGACTGTATGCATGTGAATAGATTTATTTATTGAAATCATATTCTATGTAGCTCTTCCAGGGAGATGCTAACTGCATTTCGTTGTCTCTGTACTGTACACTGACAATTACAATTAAAGTTGAATCGGAATCTGAATCCAGTGTTAGGGAGATGTACCTTTTCCTGTCCAATAGAAATGAACAAGTTTTGGAGATAGGAAGGGGTGAAGAAATCGTGAAACAGTTAATAATCCATGGTCGGCATGCTTGATTTGCCTCGTGCTTTGTGCCAGTTATGATATTCAGCAGTTGTAACTGACTGGAGCTGCCAGATGCCCTCTTCAAATATTTAAAAAAATGGAGGTCTTATGACAGAAACAATATTCTTGATCTGAGCTCTGAGTTATCTGGAAAGCCTAGCTTTAGTTACATCATACACAAGGGGCCGGTGCAATGCAATCTGATGGGTCTTATGCCAAGAACACAAAATCCTTCTTGATATCCCACAGAGTACCATAGCGTGCAGCTCACTTTTCATTGCCTTCAAATCAAAATAGGAAGCACGTTTGAAGAATAGCAAGAAAATTCATTGGCAACAGTCATCGGGTTGATGTGAATACGCACATATTATAGATAAAATAGCCAGAAAGTGGCAAACTTGAAAATTACCCTTTTACCTCTCATATTTACCAAGAGATGGTTGTGGTTTAAAACTGAAGCCTTTTCTTCAGATTTGCTTTGTAACTTCAAAATGCTCAAAGAATATATTTATTATTGTAATTTATATTTGTTGCATTGTGGAATGTATAGTCAAAGCAAGTTTTGGGTTGGACATCATGGGTATTATCTACCGTTGTGATAGCTTGAAGGTCCATTCTCATAACATTAGGATTAAGGGGAAGATTTAGATTCCGAATCGTGATGCCTTGATTCTGGACAGTGAGACAATTGTGAACCCTGACCCCCCCCCCCCCCCCCCCCCAATACATTTTCTCACCCTCTGCATGTGTCAATGATTCTCTCTCAGGAATCCAGAAGGAAGACATGCATCGGCTAGTGGTTTGAACGCTAATTGTTTAGTTACTGTAACCCTACAATCTCTTTTCCCCAGCACAAGCCACAATTTTAAGAATTCTGTATGTTTCCTGAGTCGATGAAAAGGATGAGATTCGTGTTACTAGGAGATTTTGATGGGATGATAAATTATGTAGATTTGGATGTGAAATTTTCCTAAATTTCATACCTACACGTCAAACACTTTGCTGTCAACTTTTATGTTCCTTGCAAGTTTGCACATATTCTCTATTAGTCAATATCTCAAATATTTTACTGAATTCTAAACTGCTCCCAACAAGATTTGATATATTTTCTGGAAAATGTACACGATTTTATTTGGGATTTTATCCTATTCCTAATTTTTTTTTAAAGCCATAATTGGATTGTTTATCCTTTTGTGTTTTTGCACCAGCTAGCATTTCCCACATTAGCTCATAGTGCGTGAAAATTGCACATTTCCTCCTTTGGTAGTTTTTTTGGTCAGGCCAACATTTCACATATATTTATTGGACTTGAACTCCCCAGCTGTTATGGGTGGTCTCGTAAGGTCATAAGGGACAGGAGGAGATTTAGGCCATTCCGCCCATCAAGTTTACTCCGCCATTCAATCATGGCTGATCTATCTCTCCCTCCTAACCCCATTCGCCTGCCTTCACCCCACGGTGCAGCATCTCTGACTGATTGGTTTGTAAATTCATTAAGATTAAAATATTCAGACAATTTACCACATTTTTTCTTTTAGCACTCAATTTTCATTACGACACTAATAGCTGAGTCTCGCGTTGCGAGTTGACACAAGAGGTACCCCGAGTTAAAACTCGTCGTAATAACGTACGATTAACGTACGGAACTCGTGGACGCAACTTAGAGACTCATGGCGCTAACGGCAGATACTCGTGAAACTTGTCAACTCTTGCAAAAAATCAAACAAGTTTAAAATTTTCCACGAGTCAATTTTACTCTTGTGGTTAAGAATTGAAACATTTTAACTCGTTGTAAGAACGTAGTGGCCCGTGCGTTTACCTTAGTGTATCGTGAGTCTACCGTGGGAACTCTTTAACTCAGCGGGCAGGCAGCAGCAGATTGTCACTCCTACAGTTTCCCAGCGACAATCACCTGCCATAACGTGAGAGAGATCATGCACTGTTGTAGGTCTCCTTTGCACGTTGGTGTTTCTGTCTTTCTCCACTCATTGTTGGCCCTATCTGTCACCACCCCCACCTACACCCCTCTGCTTCCCGGCCATGTGTGTGACCCCTTCCCTCCCCTCTCCAGCTCCCCGCCCATTGCACCGGCGCGGGGGCTTTGCACTGTCTTCACGTCGGCGATGCCAGCAGGTCAGTGCCAGTCGCCCCGGGGCAGTCGCTCCCTTCAGTTCCCAGGTGGCCGGAGACGTCAGGACCAATGAGACACTGACCACCAGGCCCACTGCAAGCACGGAAAACCCAGAGACCCACAGCCAACAGCGATTCCAGCCCAGACCCGCTCCAACTCCAGAGGAACCCGCACCCCGATGGGCCGCTACGGCGACGTGGCAGTTCGCCCCCAGTGCCCGCTGACTCCCGCACCTCAAAGGCGTGCGGGTTTGTAGGTTAACTGACCTCTGTAAATTGCCCCTTGTGTGTGGGGAGCAGACGAGAAAGTGGGATAACATGGAACTAGTGCGAATGGGTGATCGATGGTTGGCCTGTTTCCATGCTGTATCTCTACACATTAATCCAGCCGTGAACACCTACCAAGACCTAATACATCCGACCTGCTTCTTGCCCCGCGGTGTCTCAAACACCTGCTCTTTGTTTTCCCCTGTCCATTCAGGTTAATTAACACAACAGGCTTGCCCACTGGAAGACTCTGCCTGCTGATTGTAGAACATCCATCCACATTACTGACTATGTGAACCTCCTTGTGTCTTCTCGTTGACCCGCTGTTCTTGCTCAAAAGCTGGCAAATTTCCCAAAATCCCATTTCACACAGATTCTCTGCAAATAAAGAGCCAAGCATGCTCCACATGGAACCCATCTAGTTGGACCCACTTAATATCCACCATTCACAGCTCAATTCTCGGCTGCTTTGCTTCCCATTTAGATTTTACAAAATAAATTAATATAGTTAATAATTTTATTTTTCTAGCATTCATTTTTCAGGATTAAAAGAGTATATTTTAATAAGTATGTGAAATCTTTCGAGCTGTGCAGCAGAGCCCCTGCCTGTGTTACCTGTACAACTTTAACCACTTGGCTACAAGTGCAGGAGCTCAAGTTCAAGTGAGTTTATTGTCATGTGTCCCTATATAGGACAATGAAATTCTTGCTTTGCTTAAGCACACAGAACATAGTAGGCATTTACTACAAAACAGATAAGTGTGTCCATATACTAGCAATGTTACAAAATGTTGAGATTTTTAAAATCAAGTCTGCAATTTATCCCATCAGATAAAGCACAAAAATAAATTTAATTTGATACCTAATTCACTTTCATATCTCCAGTATTAAAAAAGTTATGGCCATTTTCATACTCGGAAATTAGCATCTTGTTCCCTATTGACTTTCCAAAGACTTAACACAAAAGCTGTGATCGAGGACAGTGAAATGGCCATAACTTTCTTAAAAATTAAGAGAACTGAAAGAAATTTTCAGTTATTATAGATTGAAGCATTCTGAAACAAATATGAAACAATCTTACTTGGATGACCTGAAATGAAAGCATATAATTAGTTAGTTACCCAATTGTAGCTAATTCCAAACTTCAATTACTAGATCTAAACATCTATCCATTTCTTAAGAAAGGATTAACATTTTTAAATAGCCTAAGTGTCCAAATAACATTCACAAAGAATTCACAATAAAACATAATTTTAAAATCTCATTTACATTAATTTATAGGCCAAATAAAATGAATTTAGTGTTCAATTGCTGTAAATTAATGGCCATTTAAATCAGTTTTCTGTTGGGATCCTGTGGAACGCGCTGGTTTAGAACGTTCCCATTGCGGTAGATTTGTGCCCCAAATGCCCCAAAAAATACTGCGGGATTTAATGGGGCACCAAATTAGCTACTCGCAACATAAAACTTTGTATAAAGGGATCTTAAGAAGTGCTTTTTAATGTAAAAATAAACCTTCTGTTGTCCCCTGTATGAGATCCGTCCCGTTGTCGGCGGTCGCGGGTTTAGAGGATAATTTTTAACCTACTATAACAATTAAATTAACCAAATAAATTTAAAAATAGCTCCAGCGAACGAACCACCAAGCGATTTTTCGTCAGCAACTAAGTCAGCAATTAACCGACAAAATCACAATTCTCTGGGATGTGGGAGAAAACCGGTGCACCTGGAGGAAACCCACACAATCACATAAAGAACATGTAAACTCCACACAGACAGCACCCGAGGTCAGGATCGAACCCGCGTCTCTGGGGATGTGAGACAGCAGCTCTCTCCACTATGCCTCTGTGCCGCATCTTGGAATGGTTCAAATATTAGTTTCATTTTCTGAATGTCTCAGGACTTATAATTTGGATGAAGCCGACTGAAGGAACATTCTGAGATATACAGAGGAAAAGACACCAAGAAATAACCAAATGGATCTACTGTGGGAGAAAATCTTTCTGATATTTCTCGCTCTAATCTAATATGGGTCTTGGGAAGGATTGTTTGATTCCTTTTCCGAATCACAAGCAAAATAAACCTGGACATTTCTCAATTTGTGTACATTTTAGTCGTTTCGTGAAGATATCGCTCAATTAAACAATGATTTCAAAAAGCAGTAAAGCTGCTTTTCCAATAACCACTTTCATTGTTTTGTGATTTACTCTATACCAAGTTATAACTTTTATCGTGGCCATGTCCATTGTAATCATTTTATCCTGCTATTTCCCATGTGGTTCTCTCCTGCAGTAGATCCAATCTCTGAAGTATACAGGCTTCAGAGTTTCTGTCAAATGTGATGTGACTAAAGGCGGCACAGTGACTCAGTGGTAGAGTTGCTGCCTTTCTGTTCCAGAGATCCGGGTTTGATTCTGTCTTTGGGTGCTGTTTGTACATTCTCCCTGTGACCACGTGGGTTTTCTCTGGGTGCTGCGGTTTCCTTCCACACTCCAAAGATGTCCATGTTTGTAGGCTAATTGGCTTCTGTAAATTGTCCCTAGTATGTAGGGTAGTGTTAGTGTACGTGCTGGTTGGTGCGGACTCGGTGGGCCGATGGACCTGTTTCCATGCTGACCCACTAAAGTGTAAAGACTGCTGAGCCATAACCCAAATCAAAGCATTGGTTATATTGATTAAATATTCCGAAGGAATTGATCATTACAGCTTCAGAAGCCTTACCATTCATAACCCAGACTATTTATTTTGAAAGTGAGTGGATGAGGTAAATCGGGGAACTTTAGATTAGCCTCCTTCATTAATATCCTTCTAAATTGAATTCCTATTTAAAGGCGACCTTTTGATTCCACGACTTGTATGTCCAACCTGTTTAAGGCAGAAGTGACGATCAACACAAAGCTGGAGTAACTCAGCAGGTCAGACAGCATCTCTGGAGAAAAGGAATAGGTGACGTTTCGAGTCGAGACCCTGCTTCAGCCCAACAGGGAAAGGGAATTGAGAGATATAGACGGTGATATAGACAGACATAGAATAAATGAATGAAAGATATGCAAAAATGTAACAATGATATAGGAAAGATGTGGGTCTGTCAGATGATGATTATTGTTCCTATATGATTTTTTCCCTTCTGGTGAAAAAAGAGTTCATAATTTATTAATGGAGTCGTTTAAATTGATGTTGAGTGTACAAATGTTGTTGACATTTGGCAATTGTATTGTTCTGCCTTCTTGGTTTTTTTCTATCAGCATACGTAATTTGCCATGACGAAGTTCCAGCTTTTAAAAATCTGTACATATATACAGGTTTATGCTTATTTGTCTTTCAATGGAAAAGTTAATAAAGGTTGAATGTTTTGTGGCTTAAACTGGATGGATCTTGTGTAATAGTTAGAAGTCCAATTGTAAAGCCCTGTTAGCTCCTTTTTATTTACTTTGGCTTCTCTCCTTTACTAGCTTTTTTTGATGTTTCTCGGTCTCCTATCTCACCCTTTGTTCCTGCCAGCCATTTTTTCTGTCTGAGGCAATACTGTAATGTTATCCCTTTTCTGGATGACTAAAAGTGAATTGATCCTCTTTTAAAATCTGCTACAGGCACTCATGAAATTTTAAATGATCCCCCCTGTGCGCAAATAGAGAGGATAGGAGGCTGAATGTTTTTTTAACCTTGCCATAAGGCACTTCACCTTGAAGCGCTGATTCACAAGTGATGAGTGAGCAACAATTGATTGTAATTGAATTTTGGTTGTGTAGTGTGATGCTGTGCCTAATAGTCCATAGCTATCTACAAGTACCAAAGTGAGTAGAAAATGATTACAATGATTAATGTATTCCTTATTAAGAATTTGCTTTTCAATATTGTTGGTCACAACATTGAGAAATTTTGCCAAGTGAGGCTTAAAATATATATATATATATATATACATTATTGCTACAAACAAATGATAGCCAGATTAAAGCCTAATCAAGATTGTGGTGGATATGGAATTTTGTTAACTGCGTGACTTGCTTGTTGTAATTGTTCATAAAAAAAACTTAAATGAAATAATACATTTGGCACAATTAATATCAGCATGCTGACATTATTCTATAGTTCAGAATTTGCAAATGCAAGTATGTCATCAGGTGAATGGTCTCTTATTAAGAGGAGAGATGCTTGCAGTGGAGACCTGTCAACTGGCATAGCAGTTGGAGCTGCTTCCCTACAGTCCCAGCAAACCATGTCTGAACTTAACCCTCTGTATTGCTCTGTTTCCTCAGCTGCTGAGGTTTCATCTTGTGTGTCAAAGATGCACACGTTGATAAGTTGTTGTAAAGTATCCCAACTATGGGCAGGTGGCAGGAGAAGGTAAGGGGAAGGAAGGAATTGATGAGCAGGTGAGGGAAAATAGATTACCCCAGGAGAATAAATGGGAAGTGGTGCTCAGTGGAATACTCTGAGACTGGTATAGACTCAGGGACGAAGGGTGGGTGAATTTGCAGGATTCAAATACCATATTCTTCACTCATTCAAAGGCTATGTTCCAACAGTGGTGCAACGGTAGAGTTGCTGCCTTACGGCGGTAGGCTCCCGGGTTCGATCCTGCCTAAGGGTGATGTCTGTACGGAGTTTGGATGTTCTCCCCATGACCTGCATGTGGTTTCTCCGGGTGCTCTGGTTTCCTCCTACACCCCAAAGACGTACAGGTTTGTAGGCAAATTGGCTTGGTAAAATTGTAAATTGTCCCCAGTGTGCATAGGATAGTATTGGTGTCCGGGGATCACTGGTCGGCGTGAACTCGGTGGGCCGAGGAGTCAGTTTCCATTCTGTATTTCTAAACTGAACTAAAGAACTGGTAAATTTCATCATTGATGTCTGCCTTTGCCAAACAAAGACTCCTGAGATGAAAAGTGGTGCAAGCTTCCCAAGGATTCGACCTGAGCCTTTATTGTTGGACGTGAGTATGCTGCAGCTGGGTAGATTGAGAGATGACCTTTCGCCATGCAGATTTCGTGGGTGATGCCCACTTTTCTTGCACTGATAATATCTTGAAGCTCGACTCTTAGTCTAAATAAACGCAAGCATTGGTTAAACTGCAACTCGGCGACTGCGGTTTGACTAACCTTGGTTCTGGAATGTGGCCTTTGTAAACTGTGCAGGTTCCCATTAGTTATGAAGATTAGTTTCATTCCCACAGGAAGTTTGTTGGCGGTTTGATGCAGCATTGCAGCAAGGGAGATTGAGAAAGGTACTGAGGAAATGACATGGGCTTGTTCCATGCTGGTCTTCCCTGAGATTGATTCTGTTGTGGACCCATTGGTTAGTGACGTTGTGTAGCATACATAAGATTGAGATGGCTTTCTGTTGGCAGTTGAATTTAAAGACAGTATTCCATCATCTTTCCTGATTGATAAACATCAAAATCTTTAATGAGGTGTGAAAAATGCCATGCATATATTTTGTGCTGCTCCTTGTATGTTTCTTGGAGTTAATGTATGGTGAAGAACATGTCCACCATATTTCTTGCTCAGCACTACCACCCTTGTGCAGTCTGGCAAGGGAAATTAATGTTAGCCATGCCCACATTCCCAAAAGACCCCATTTTTACAGATTTTGTAACTTTGTTATCTTTGTTTAGTTTGGAGATACAGCACAGAAACAGGCCCTTCGACCCACCGAGTCCGCACCAACAAGCGATCCCCGCACATTAACACTACACTACAAACACACTACGGACAAACCCGGGTCTCTGGCGCTGTAAAGCTTTAGCTCTATCGCTGCACTGCCACTTTGTGCTACAGAAAACATATAGTATAATGCAAATAATGAATGGCAGAGTGGTGCAACATGTGAAGCTACTCTCCCACAGCTTCAGAAATCCGGGTTCAATTCTAACCTCTAGTTATTGTCTATGTAAAGGTAGGACTTTCTCCTTGGAGCCATGTGGGCTGCCTGTGGATTCTTGGTTTTCTTCCATATTCCAAGTGTTGGATGAATTGGTGCCTCTACATAGTCCCTAATGTTGGTGGGTGACAGGATAACCAGGATGGTACGAGAGAGAAAAATTATGGGGAAATGAGATTGATGGGTGTTGGTATGGACCAGGTGAGTTGAATGGCCTCTTTATGTTGTGAGGAAATATGAGGGGAGATGGCACGGCTATATTAGGCTCTGCACCAGCATCAAGTCAGAATTGCAGCAATGGTGGAGCAGCAAGGAATAGTTATTGAAGAAATGTGGAACTGCAGAAGCTGGTTTACAAAAAGGCACAAAGTGCTGGAGTAACTCAGCCGCTCAGGCAGCATTTCTGGAGAACATGGATAGGTGACGTTTCAGGTTGGGACCTTTTCTGAGACTGCTATGGATACTAGTGCTTCTTCATACACGCAAGTCTTGTTCTCAGCAACAATTCATTAAGGAGCAAGTTTGATGAACAGACTTTACTTCCTGTGAAGTTTCACCAGAATGAGGGAATCTGCCACTGTTTGAACGTAAATATATTGCAGTAAAATGATGGAAGAGAAATCTCAAAAGTTATAAATTCTAAAATACCTTTTCTTGCATTTGTCCCATTTATAGGTGAAATGCATCTGTACAACCAGGCTATTTGTCACTGTAGAGAGGTTGCAAGACTTGCTGAGAATATTTGGGTCAGCAACCTTCTAATTCGTCTTTCTGGACACATTCATTGTCATTTTTTTCAGTTGTGAAGATCATGCATCATTTACTTTGTCTAATTCCATTTCTCTTCCTTTCATTTTCTCAATGTCATTCACCCAAAAGGAACAGCATTGATCACTATTGATGGCAATTTACCACCTCATTGAAAATATACTCGACCCTGTGCGGCTATCAATGTAAATGGATGTGACCATTTACCATAACACCATGTTCATAATCAAAATGTTTACGTTTCTGTTATGAGTTTGTACCAAGTCGTTGAGCTAATTACAAGCTTGTAACTAACTGCCATGTTGCAAGATTAAGGAGTGGTCAGTTAGTCATAGAGAAGGGAAACGGCCCTTTGGCCTGATTTGTCCATGCTGAATGAGATGTCTACCTGACCTAGTACCATTTGCTTGCACATGGCCCTTTATCCCTTTAAACTTTTGCACTCCACAATCTTGTCCAAATATCTTTTAAACATTCAGGCATGTAGGAACTACTGTTCACAGAGGGTGGTGGATCTCTGGAATTCTGTACTTCAGTGGAGACAGTATTTCTCTGACAGATGTGGAGACAGGAGTAGGTGTATTTGGATATCGGGGAATAGAGGGCTTTGTGGAACTGGCACGGAAGAACCAATGAGTCCTAGGGTGAAGGAGTCAAATACACAGGGAATAGTGGGACAAATTGAAGTGTCAACTTGCCTGTTCCTGGTTCTATTGTATCACTTACCTTGTATCAAAAATTGTTAAAATTTACATGTTTGAGTTCAAAAAATCCAAAATAACAAGCCACTGATTGAATACAACATAAATTCATTGTCGTCTTCATTCCTTGAAAAGTGAGAATCTGGTTTTGTTTTAACATTAATTAATGTCTTGAAGTTATCAGCAGATCTTTTTCATTGTGCGGGTTGGAGTCTGGCATATACAGCACAGAGAATTAATCAAGAAAACCAATTAGGAGTGGGAGGGGAAGGAAAATCAGCACATCCACTTGTAACTGGGAATGACTATTCCTAATTAGTCAGTGCATCAATGTATTTGACCAGTCCAATTTAAACTGTAAATTTAAAGCATTAAAATCAGCTCATGGTAAATGTAGCATGATGTGCACAGCCATTAGGTATTACTAAAATCTTGCGACAAAGGTAAAACGGTCAGATATTAATCTGTTTAATCCCACTGTAACTAAACTCCATGGAATTAATATTGCCTGAGTGTTAGCATAATGGGAAATGCATCCTTTGTGCCAAGCATTCAGAATGTGCTAAGAAGTTAGTGAAATTTATTTTGTGTTGACGTTCCTGCATTCATTGTGCCAGTTCTGTTGCTATCTTTCTCAGGACTTTCACTATTGTATGGAGTATATGGATTTAGCCCAGAAACGGCTGTTAGTGATGAATCAACAATATCTGCCATTATTCTTTTGTAAAATAATACAGCGATATATATCAGTCCAGAGTAATTAACCTCTATTTATTGAACTGTGACCTGTTTCTATACACACTGGGCAGGACCATGTCCACACAGCAGCCATCATCTCAATCCCTTTGTATGTTTGATGTTTTTACGAGACTTTTGTGTTTCAGCTGCTCCCTCTCACTCAAAACCAGACCATAATTTTTGTGTATGCACCATATTGGCACGTATTATTTTAAATACCATGACTTGATTACCGTCAATCTCCTAAGTGGATCAGCCATGATCCAGTTAATTGCCACAAATCTTATCTGAGATGGCTGGTGACTGCAATATGCCTTCATACCAGTTTGGCAAAAGAATAAATCAGGGAAGGTAGTACATCCGTGGATAAGAAGGGAAATCAGGGATAGTATCAAAGCGAAGGATGATGCGTACAAATTAGCCAGAAAAAGCAGCATACCGGAGGACTGGGAGAAATTCAAAGACCAGCAGAGGAGGACAAAGGGCTTAATTAGGAAAGGGAAAATAGATTATGAAAGAAAACTGGCAGGGAACATAAAAACTCACTGCAAAAGTTTTTATAGATATGTGAAAAGAAAGAGATTAGTTAAAACAAATGTAGGTCCCTTGCAGTCAGAAACAGGTGTTGACCATGGGGAACAAGGATATGGCGGACCAATTGAATAACTACTTTGGTTCCGTCTTCACTAAGGAAGACATAAATAATTTGCCGGAAATAGCAGGGGACCGCGGGTCAAAGGAGTTGGAGGAATTGAGTGAAATCCAGGTTAGCCGGGAAGTGTTGTTGGGTAAATTGAATGGATTAAAGGCCGATAAATCCCCAGGGCCAGATAGGCTGCATCCCAGAGTACTTAAGGAAGTAGCTCCAGAAATAGTGGATGCATTAGTAATAATCTTTCAAAACTCTTTAGATTCTGGAGTAGTTCCTGAAGATTGGCGGGTAGCAAACGTAACCCCACTTTTTAACAAGGGAGGGAGAGAGAAAATGGGGAATTACAGACCAGTTAGTCTAACATCGGTAGTGGGGAAACTGCTAGTCAGTTATTAAAGATGGGATAGCAGCACATTTGGAAAGTGGTGAAATCATTGGACAAAGTCAGCATGGATTTACGAAAGGTAAATCATGTCTGACGAATCTTATAGAATTTTTCGAGGATGTAACTAGTAGCGTGGCTAGGGGAGAACCAGTGGATGTGGTGTATCTGGACTTCCAGAAGGCTTTCGACAAGGTCCCACATAAGAGATTAGTATACAAACTTAAAGCACAAGGCATTGGGGGTTCAGTATTGATGTGGGTAGAGAACTGGCTGGCAAACAGGAAGCAAAGAGTAGGAGTAAACGGGTCCTTTTCACAATGGCAGGAAGTGACTAGTGGGGTACCGCAAGGCTCAGTGCTGGGACCCCAGCTATTTACAATATATATTAATGATCTGGATGAGGGAATTGAAGGCAATATCTCTAAGTTTGCGGATGACACTAAGCTGGGGGGCAGTGTTAGCTGTGAGGAGGATGCTAGGAGACTGCAAGGTGACTTGGATAGGCTAGGTGAGTGGGCAAATGGCAGATGCAGTATAATGTGGATAAATGTGAGGTTATCCATTTTGGTGGCAAAAACGGGAAAGCAAACTATTATCTAAATGGTGGCCGATTGGGAAAGGGGGAGATGCAGCGAGACCTGGGTGTCATGGTACACCAGTCATTGAAGGTAGGCATGCAGGTGCAGCAAGCAGTAAAGAAAGCGAATGGTATGTTAGCTTTCATTGCAAAAGGATTTGAGTATAGGAGCAGGGAGGTTCTACTGCAGTTGTACAGGGTCTTGGTGAGACCACACCTGGAGTATTGCGTACAGTTTTGGTCTCCAAATCTGAGGAAGGACATTATTGCCATAGAGGGAGTGCAGAGACGGTTCACCAGACTGATTCCTGGGATGGCAGGACTGTCTTATGAAGAAAGACTGGATAGACTTGGTTTATACTCTCTAGAATTTAGGAGATTGAGAGGGGATCTTATAAAAACTTACAAAATTCTTAAGGGGTTGGACAGGCTAGATGCAGGAAGATTGTTCCCGATGTTAGGGAAGTCCAGGACAAGGGGTCACAGCTTAAGGATAAGGGGGAAATCCTTTAAAACCGAGATGAGAAGAACTTTTTTTCACACAGAGAGTGGTGAATCTCTGGAACTCTCTGCCACAGAGGGTAGTTGAGGCCAGTTCATTGGCTATATTTAAGAGGGAGTTAGATGTGGCCCTTGTGGCTAAGGGAATCAGGGGGTATGGAGAGAAGGCAGGTACGGGATACTGAGTTGGATGATCAGCCATGATCATATTGAATGGCGGTGCAGGCTCGAAGGGCCGAATGGCCTACTCCTGCACCTAATTTCTATGTTTCTATGTTTCTATGAACGCTGTTACTGGAGGTCGCATTGAATAATTGTTATCAATAACATCGAGACCTCAATGCTGTGGCTATCCTGCAAAGCAGAATGATTCCTGAAGATATGGTGTCTACAAATGAATGCCGTGCTTCAGTTGTAGCCTAACCAGTGTTTATCAGGTTCATTGTAACTTGCCTCCCTCTGTACTCTTGTACCGATGCAATCTGTAAGAATTTGCAGCAAATTGTGGACATAACCCAGGCTGTACCTAAACCAATCACCTTTCTGTTGACTCCGGTCAAGGATAGTCCGAGAGGCATCAGAGACAGATCACAGTTCAGCATTGCTCCCTGGTTGTGGTAGGATGGTTCAGTTGCCTGATAACAGCTGGGAAGAAACTGTCCCTGAATCTGGTGAAACAGTTTTTTCACACGGAGTAGTGAGTCTGTGGAATTCTCTGCCTCAGAGGGCAGTGGAGGCCGTTTCTCTGGATACTTTCAAGAGAGAGCTAGATAGGGCTCTCAAAGATAGTGGAGTCAGGGGATATGGGGAGAAGGCAGGAACGGGGTACTGATTGGGGATGATCAGCCATGATCACATTGAATGGCGGTGCTGGCTCGAAGGGCCGAATGGCCTGCTCCTGCACCTATTGTCTATTGCCTAACCAACTAATGGATGCTTTTTTTTTGTGGATGTAGTAGGAAAAAAAAAGTAAGTAAGGGGTTTTCTTCAGAAGTATCAAGGAACTGTTGATGCTAGTTTATCCAAAAGGACACAATATGCTGGTGTAACTCAGCAGGTCAGGTATGGTCTCGAGAGAATAGGAATAGGTGACTTCAAGAGTCCTGATCCGAAACATCACCTATTCATGTTCTCCAGTGATGCTACCTGACCCGCTGAGTTACTCCCAACACATTGTCTATTGGTGGTGTGCGTTTTCACACTTCTATACCTTTTGCCTGATGGGAGAAGGGATAAGAGGGAGTGGCCAAGGTGCGACTCCTCCTTGATTATGCTGCTGGCCTTGCCGAGGCAGCATGAGGTATAAATGGAGTCAACAGAACCTCTAACCCTGTTCAAGTTTTCAATATTGACGTGATGTTTAGGCCTTTACTCACTGAATACTGATCACTCCCTAGCCTCAGAGTGCTTCTGATAAGAGATCATGTGATGTCACATCTTTGACGGAAGATTTTTTTGTTTGGTGTTGAGATTTTTTGTTTTTCTTTCCTTTGTGCATTTGATCCAAACTCTTTGAAGATTAGACAATTCCCTTTCTCTTCGATGCCTTCCACACAGGTTTGTGCCTCTCAGTAAATAAAAATCAAGTAACTTAATAAAAAAATGACCATGGGCACCTGTCTTCTGCCATGGGCAGCCAATCTCCCACAGATCAGGAAGTGGAAAAAAGATTATGGTGGTTCTTGCGTAGTGACAGGCAAATTATGCAACCAACTAATGGATGCTTTTTTTGTGGATGTAGTTAGAAAAAAAAAGTAAGTGAGGGGTTTTCTTCAGAAGTAACAAGGAACTGTAGACGCTAGTTTACCCAAAAGGACACACTATGCTGGTGTAACTCAGCATGTCAGGTATGGTCTCTGGAGAATAGGAATAGGTGACTTCATGGGTCCTGATCCAAAACATCACCTATTCATGTTTTCCAGTGATGCTACCTGACCCGCTGAGTTACTCCAACACTTTGTGTCCTTTTGCTGTTGATCAGTTTAGTCTTTGGAATGATGATGTGAGGACCAAGAAGGATTGATGAGGTCGCTTGCTGGAGCAGCGGTTTTGTAGGACTGAGCATTTGTCACCCTGTTATTGAACTCAGCATTTATAAGCTGAACTTTGCTGGCTTTTGTGCCAGTTGCATCAATTGGCTGTTCGTCTTATTTTCTCCAGTTCATCCCTGTGAAGAACTCAATGTCTATTCCTGCCACTTGAATCACAGTTCTTGAGATCAGCATGGATTTGCCTTGAAGAACACTTTCTTGGGTGTACCCATCAATTACCCTGGCAAGATACTGAAAATTGTCTTTATAGATAACAACTACCACATAAGAATAGAAAGCTCAGTCATTCAGGTTATTCAACGCAAGGATAAACATTTTTGAATACCAAGGGATGTAGGAACAGTGCAGAAAACTGGAGTTGCAAATAAAGATCAGTCAAAATCCTACTGAATGGCAGTGGATTGATTTATTGATTCTTTATTGTCACATGTACTTGGCACAGTGAAATTCTTTCTTTTGTATGCAGTGCACTTTGCAGTCATACAGTAAGCTTAATGAGCAAAGTCAGCACCCTTACTTTGCTATTTGACTCAATTCTGGCTGGATCTCCTGTACATGTTAGGTTGGATTTGGCTGTGTTGTGCTGATCCAAATCTTTATTTTTGTGCAAATGATAAGTTAAGTATGAATCCATATGCCCTTCCATCTTGGTCAACATCAGTGTGTGTCTCTAGGCTGGTTTGCGTCAAATTGAGTAAATAAATAATTATTACATCTACTGGGGCTTAGATTGCCATCCAGCAGTTTGGCTGTGTTGGGCTTTTCTATCTGACCAAACCTCTGTTCCTGTTGTGTAGGAAGGAACTGCAGATGCTAGTTTAACAGAGGATAGGTGCAAAAGACTGGATTAACTCGGCGGGACAGACAGCATCTCTGAAGAAAAGGAACAGGCAAAATGTGTAGGAACAGCAGATACTTATTTCAACCAAAGATAGAAGAAGGGTGTCGACCTGAAACGTCACCTATTCCTTTTCTCCAGAGATGCTGCCTGACCCGCTGAGTTACTCCAGCTTTTTGGGTCCATACAGACTTTATCTGAAGAGAGATATTTGGCACATATTTCAGGAATGATAGATTGGCCTTGGGAGTTTTGTAGTACAATTCTGGTGAATTTATGGCTGAAATAAATAATTAATAACAGCATTACAGAAACGTGGATTGCATTTCCGTGTGTTTAGGAGCGTCGGGGTCATGAAAGAGTCTGATTTTGAGCACAGGGAAATGACAGATTTGTCCTTGAGCGAGGTTCACAGGTACAGAATGGACTTGAGATCAGGTGCCAGGGCACATGGCTCTCACTCTGCCCCTGGACTCCCTACCGAATCCTTGCCAATTGACCTGAGCTGATAGACACAAAATGTTGGAGTGACTCAGCGGGACAGGCAGCATCTCTGGAGAGAAGGAATGGTTGATGTTTGGGGTCGAGACCCTTCTTCAGACTGATGTCAGGGCAGTGGGCGGTACAGGGATAAAATGTCGTCGGAGACAGTAAGACTGGTAGGAGAACTGGGAAGAGGGAGGGGATGGAGAGAGAGAGGGAAAACAAGAGGTACTTGAAGTTAGAAAAGTCAATGTTCATACCGCTGGGTGTAAGCTACCCAAGCAAGCTGATAGATTGATGCCTTTATGCCATGACTCTCAGCTTTACATCAGCTGTTAATGATGTTTTCGGTGCTGTCCCATATCCAACCTTCACGGAAAGTAAATATATATATTTTTTTAAGTTGATATTTATTGCATTTTTAATTTGTTTGTTCAATAATTAACTGTTTTTAATTACATTTATGTAAATATTTTTATTTTGTTACATTATAACTTATTTACTTTGTTTTAATTCAGCTGTTTTTAAAAGTCTGTGACTGTCACTGGAGTTGAATAGATGGCTTTAAAGGGAGCAAGCATAAACCTGATGTGGCTTCCTTCTGTGGTCAATCACTTTTGGAATTCTATGAAAATGTTAAATGCCAATTGGTTTGAGTCTAATTATGTCACACAGACTTTTTTAATTACATTTTAGGAGGATCATCTGTCATAATGTTATAAATGGCATTCTTAAATATGTGATATTTTCACTTAGTTTCACAACCGTTACAAATTTATTACTTTAAGAAAAGATAAATCTCTGACTGTAGCATAGATGTTTGCTCCCGTGAGGCCAAGAAGCATTGATTTGCATTCAACTGATGTGACTTTTGTTTTTGAAAGGGAAAGTCTTGATGGTGTATTAACTGGAACTAATTACCTTAAAGCGATTAATTTCATTCCCTGTAAGGCTTCTGAGAAGCTTTGCTTAAACTTTGCTTAAACAGTTTATAGAAGGTCAATCGGGAGTATTTTAAAGGTGTAACTATTTGGTTGGTGCTTATTGCTCAGGTCTTAAAGGCATAAGGGCCTGTCCCACTTACGCGACTTTTTCGGCGACTGCCGGCACCCGTCAACATGTTGAAAATTCAGCGTCGACTAGAAAGACGCTGCGACTCTTTGGGTGACTAGGAGACTACTGACGACATGCAGGGCAGGGGTCAGCCTGGCAACATTGTTCTGGTCGTCGCTGGATTTTCGACATGTTGAAAAATTTCAGCGACCTAAGATGGGTGCCGGGAGTCGCCAAAAACGTTGCGCAGTGTGGGACAGGCCCTTTAGGTTTGCTCGCTATGGCCATTTGCCCAGCAAGTAGAGGATCAGAGGAACTAATCTTTGGCCAAAGTAGAGTTTAGGACAAGAGGGCACAGCCTCAGAATAAAAGGACGTACCTTCAGAAAGGAGATAAGGAAGAATTTCTTTAGTCGGAGGGTGGTGAACCTGTGGAATGAATTGCCACAGGTGGTTAGGGAAGCAAAGTTATTGGGTATTTTTGAAGCAGAGATTGACAGGTTCTTGATTAGGAATGGTGTTAAAGGTTATGGGGAGAATCAGGTTGAGAGGGAAAAGATAGATCCGCCATGATTGAATGACGGAGTAGACTCAATGGGCTGATTGGCCTAATCCTGCTCCTATGACTGATGAACATGTGCTGGGCCCAGGACAGATCTTCAGAGGCATGTACCCCCAACAACTTAATGCTATTGACTCTCATCAATGAGGGCCCTTTAATAAAGGTTCTTCCTGATTTCTATTTTATTTTTTTTAATTTTACTTTTATTAGAAGTACAGTAAATCACAGTAATACACATCACATATATCTTATTACGTTTTGTTGTTCTTCCTGATTTCAACAATCAGCTTCTTGGTCTTGCCAAAGTTCAGTTTAGAGATACTGCATGAAAACGGGCTCCATGGATCACCTAGTCCATGCAGACCATCAATTACCCTCTTGAGTCTGTTATTCCACTTTTGCACCCACTCCTAAAACACTAGGGCAATTTACAGAGTCCAATTAACCTACAATGGAGAGCAAGATTGTATGACAGCAATATTATTATGTTATATATTTTTCGGCACCATTTAATCAAAATATACAATCGCAATAGACAATAGGTGCAAGAGTAGGCCATTTGGCCATTCGAGCCAGCACCGCCATTGAATGTGATCATGGCAGATCATCCGCAATCAGTACCCCATTCCTGCCTTCTCCCCATATCCCCTGACTCTGCTATTTTTACGAACCCTATCCAACTCTCTCTTGAAAGCATCCAGAGAACCGCCCTCTGAGGCAGAGAATTCCACAGACTCACCACTCTCTGTGAGAAAAAGTGTTTCCTCGCTCCATTCTAAATGGCTTACTGCTTATTCTTAAACTGTGGCCCCTGGTTCTGGACTCCCCCCAACATCGGGAACATGTTTCCTGCCTCTAGCATGTCCAAGCCCTTAACAATCTTATATGTTTCAATGAGATATCCTCTCATCCTTCTAAACTCCAGAGTGTACAAGCCCAGCTGCTCCATTCTCTCAGCATATGACAGCCTCACCATCCCGGGAATTAACCTTGTAAACCTACGCTGCACTCCCTCAATGGCAAGAATGTCCTTCCTCAAATTAGGGGACCAAAACTCAAAGTCGAAGTATCCTTTATTGTCATTCAGACCTTTCGGTCTGAACAAAATTTGTTGCCCACAACTGCACACAATACTCCAGGTGTGGTCTCACTAGGGCTCTGTACAACTGCAGAAGGAGTTTCCCTCCTGCATTCTGTTTAGTTTAGAGATACAGTGTGGAAACAGGCCCTTCGGCCCACCGGGTCCGCGCAGACCAGCGATCCCCGCACGTTAACACTATCCCACACCCACTAGGGCCAATTTTTACATTTACCAAGCCGATTAACCTACATACTTGTACGTCTTTGGAGTGGAGCAATTCTGATTCATTGTTACCCATTATTCGGTGGCATCATCTGCAAATTAAAAGAAAGTGTTGAAGCTGTGTCTAGCCCCACAGTCATGGGTAAAGAGAGTACAGCAGGGGACTGAGCAAACAGCTTTGAAGTACTCCTGTGTTGATGCTCGGAGGAGGAAGTGTTGGGATCACTTCGTACTGATTGTGGTCTGCTGATCAGGATGTTGAAGATTCAATTATTATGTAGGGACCAACAGTAATCCAATTAGAGTAATAGAGTTATACAGAGATGAAACAGGCCCCTTGGCCCAACTGGCCAACACCGGCCAATGTGTCCTGTCTGCACCAGCTGCCCCATCTACACTAGAATTCTCTGAGTTGAATAATAGGTTTAAGATGATGGTGTTGAATGGCAAACTGTCCAGTAACAGTAGGGTGTAAGTGTCCAGTGCAGAGTGGAGAGCCAGCAAGGTCACATCCCCTATTGATCTTCTGTGGAAATAGGTGAATTGTCGTGGGTTGAGGTCCTAACAAATGTACTTTCGTTAAATGTGCGTTCCGTTGCTTTTTATTTACATGACTGACTTGGCAAATGAAATTCCTCGTATATGTTGCAAAACATGCTTGGCTAATAAAGTATTATTGTGACTGTGATTAACGAAAAGGCAGGAAAAGAATGGAAATGTTTCACTAGAGAAGCTATTACGGTTGGGATTGAGACCAGTGTTCATGATCATTCATAATCATGAAATAATGAATATTTCTTTGTCATTTTGTTCCGTACCATCATTATTTGGACAGGCACAGGCCAGGTGAGGGGTGACTGTGAGACATGAACCTTGTAAAACTGAGCCTTGATGGCCACCCCACTATCCCAATACTTATCCCATTCCCAATACTTAATTTCCAGAAGTAACATTAGGATAAGTCCCTACTTATTTAAATTTAGTGCAGCAGAACCTTGCAAGCCACGAAAACTAAATTCTAACTTTTCCAATTAGGAATGGATACATTTGGATTGGTTTTATGCACTACGCAAATGTAACAAGGGAGTGAAAGTCATATTTATTGACAGCAGAATGATTCCCAATTATAAATGGGCCTGCTATCAAAATGATTAATGCTTTCTATCTGACCGAGAAGTGCCACAGTAAATCATTGTGCCAGTGGATTGAAATTGCCTCGCTTCAGACTTCACTGTTGTTATTGTGCAGATACTCTTCTGCACAATCTCTTTAAATCTATCTCAGTATTTCCGGGTTAGATCGGGAATTAAATCTCTCAAATGGACCTTGCTGCTGCTCTGACTCCCCGTCCCTGAATTTTTGAAACTTCGAGATCTAAAATTGTATCAGGCTTAATTTACTGGCTGAGATTAGTTTACTGCTAACTGATCCAGTGCTACGTGACCTGATGCTCAAATTGGCTATTTAAATCTCCAACCTGGCCAACGTGTAAAAATCTCTGGTATTATTAAACCCCTACTACTGACAATAACCCAGCAGGCCCATACTACTGACAATATCTCAGATCTTTTTTTTCTCAAGGTACCTTTTCCATCATAAATGAAGCAGGAGAGGTGTTGTAATTGATTCAATACTGGCACTTGCCAAGGGGTTTGGATTTAAATTAATCATGCTATGCTCAGTTTGTTTTCTAAATCTGATTGCAAAGGATTTTGCTTCTGCCAGGTTGTAGTGTCTCTTACCATCAATGAACACTTTGGAGAAAATATTGATCTTGAGTTACTTAAAGAGTCAAGAGTTTTTTATTCATATGTCCCAGATAGAACAATGAAATGGTTCAGTGAAGACTATTGTGCAGACAATCAGTGAAGCCTATTGTCTGCCTATTACGCTTGTTCCTCTGAGTACAATTGCCTCTTTTTATTCTCATCTTGTTGAGTTTTTTTCTCAAATGTAAACTCCTCCTGCAACCCACGGAGTCTAGAACACATATTTAAATGTAGCGCAGAGCATCTCAGAATGATCCAAACTCCTGATCCCATTTGTAAATGCTATGGTAACTTCGAGAGAACTATCCTCATAGTGAAAGTTCAGATCTAATTAGCATGGCTGTTAAACACGTTCACAGGTTAATAGGAGTAGAATTAGGCCATTTGGCCCATTGAGTCCACTCCGCCATTCAATCATGGCTGATCTCTGCCTCCTAATCCCATTTTCCTGCCTTTTCCCCACAACCCTTGACATTGTTCTAATCAAGAATTTGTCTATATCTGCCTCAATAAATATCCACTGACATGGCCTCCACAACCCTGTGGGAATAATTTCCACAGATTAACTACCCTCTGACTAATGAAGTTCCTCCTCACCTCCTTTCTAAAAGAGCATCCTTTAATTTTGAGGCTATGACTTCTGGTCCTAGACTGCCACCAGTGGAAACATATTTCCACATTCACTCTATCTATGCATTTCATTATTCTGTAAGTTTCAATGAGGTCCCCCCTCAATCTTCTAAACTCCAGCGAGTAGATGCCTAGTGCTGTCAAATGCTCGTCATATGCTAGTCCACTCGTACCTGGAATCATTCTTGTAAACCTTCTCTGCCAGTGCATCTTTCCTCAGATATGGGGCCCAAATTTACTCACAGTACTCCAAATGGGTTCTGACCAACGCCTTATAGAACCTCAGCATTACATCTCTGATTTTGTATTCCAATCCTCTTGATGTAAATGCTAGCATTGAATTTAACTTCCTTGTTACTGATTCGATTTGCAAGTTAACTTTTTGTGTCTTTGCAATTTAACAAGTGCCTTTGCACCTCTGATTTCTGGATTCTCTCTCCGTTTAGAAAACAATCTACGCCTTTATTCTTATTACCAAAATGCATGACTCTGCACATTGAATTTCACCTGCCACATCTCCGCCCACTCTCCTAACCTGTCCAGTGTACTTTCCTCTAGACTGTCTGCCCCTCCACATTTCTTAGCATCATCTGCAAACTTGGCCACAAAGCCTTCAATCCCCTTATCCAAATCACTAATATACAATGCAAAGAGAAGTGGGCCCAACACTGACCTTTGCGGAACTCCTCTAGTCACTGGCAGCCAACCTGAAAGAGTGCCTTTTCTCGCAACTCTTGCCTTCTGCCATCCAGCTATCCATGCTCATACCTTTGCTTTAATACCACGGGCTGTCATCTTCCCTAGCAACCTGACGTACCGCACCTCTTCGAAGGCCTTCTGGAAATCATGGTGGTCATGATCTGAAAAGATTCATAAGTGGTTTGACTTGATAGATCGGAAAAATATATTGTGTTAGCTGAGAGGGTGATGAGAATTCATTTGTATTTGTGGCAACTGGTGGAATGAGCAAACATGTGGGAGATAAAACTTAACACCCCAGGAAATGTAGAATGAGCATTTAAGTGTGAAAAATTATGAGGCAAATAATGTGCAAGAGACAGTTCTTCAGGGATATAGGAGTCGAGAGCCCTTGAATGATTGAAGCAGAAATATTCGAAGGTTGCAGCTTGGGTTAAGAAAGCAGCTAAAAAGGCAGCAGGTTTGAAAGAGTGCCGTGTGAACAGCTGGAAAAAGCCGAGTTTCCAGACAGGAGGCAGAGTGGTGTAAGATTTAAAAGACCTCTTCTTCTTTTCATCAAGTTCAAGTGAATTTATTGTCATGTGTCCCTGTATAGGACAATGAAATTCTTGCTTTGCTTCAGCACACAGAACATAGTAGGCATTTACTACAAAACAGATAAGTGTGTCCATATACCATAATATAAATATATACACACATGAATAAATAAACTGATAAAGTGCAAATAACAGAAAATGGGTTATTAATAATCAGAGTTTTGTCCGAGCCAGGTTTAATAGCCTGATGGCTGTGGGGAAGTAGCTATTCCTGAACCTGGTTGTTGCAGTCTTCAGGCTCCTGTACCTTCTACCTGAAGGTAGCAGGAAGATGAGTGTGTGGCCAGGATGGTGTGGGTCTTTGATGATACTGCCAGCCTTTTTGAGTCGAGAACTCTAGAACTACAGTGCTTAGACTAAAGGTGAAAGATATTTAAAATTAATCTCTGGAGCAATTTCTTCCCCTCAGAGGTCGTCTGTTTCTGGAATGAACTGCCAGAGGAATTCTATATAAGTGAATACAATTACGTCTTTTAAAAGACATTTGGACAGATGTATGGATAGGAAGAGTTTAGAGTGGATTGGGACAAATGCAGACAAACGAGACTAACCCGGTATGGCCACTTGGTCAGAATGAACAAGATGGGATGAAGGGCCCGTTTCCATGCTGTACACTCGATGGATCCAGGATATGGAAGATTTCTAGACATCTGCTACTCCGAGAACTTGGCTGGGTACTTCCTGATGTACGATACTCTTGCTACCCCCGCACACGTTCTAGCATGTGATGATGAAGTTAATTTAAAGATGCTATTTTTATTTACTCTACAAAGCAATCTTGAAACCTAGGACAAACCTAGGAAATGTTGGACACGCTAAAGGCAGGAAACATGTTCCTGATGTTGGGGGAGTCCAGAACCAGGGGCCACAGTTTAAGAATAAGGAGTAAGCCATTTAGAATGGAGACGAGGAAACACTTTTTCTCACAGAGAGTGGTAAGTCTGTGAAATTCTCTGCCTCAGAGGGTGGTGGAGGTTGGTTCTCTGGATGCTTTCAAGAGAGAGCTAAATAGGGCTCTTAAAAATAGTGGAGTCAGGGGATATGGGGAGAAGGCAGGAACGGGGTACTGATTGGGGATGATCAGCCCTGATCATATTGAATGGCGGTGCTAGCTCGAAAGGCCGAATGGCCTACTCCTGCATCTATTGTCTATTGTCTCTTGTCGAATAAACATTAGTTTCTGTGCAATTGGATATGTTGGCCTAGAAATCCATACTTGATGGAAGCTGAACTTTTTTTTTTTCTCAGCACTGTGTATAAAAATATTTGATGTCTGAAGTGAAACATGATCGTGATTAGTTTTACGTACAGTCATCCGAAAACCAACTTCTCCCAACATTGTTGGTTGGACAAAATGCTGGAACACCTGCCCTAACCTCACTGTGTCTTTCAGTACATTGACTGCAGCGATTCAAAAGGCAGCTCACTCACAGCAGATTCTAAAGGTGGCTCACTACCACCGTCTCGGGGTAATTAGGGAATAGAGAATAAATGCCAACCTTGCCAACGGTGTCAATGTCTACACTATGTTTAAAGTTTATTTCTAAACAAAAATCAACTGGTCTATCATCTTAGGTGTCTTAATTGTGACCTTTCTAAAGTTCCACTTATGAGATGTTAAGAAAACGGGATTGCCGGTTGGGGGAGGAGGCAATAAAGAGTTTATTACAGGATCATGAACAGAAGTGCTGGAATAATCCTTTGCAGAGAGATTTACATGTATATGTATATATATTATACACATATGCACACATTTACTTACACACACATGCGTGTATATATGTATGTGTGTGCATATGTGTATACATACCAATTAAACTTACATAAGGACTGAAATGTGTCAGTGATGTTAACTTTAGTATATAAATAGCTTGGCCTTTCTTTACTGAACTGTGTATTATTGGAATGGATGTTAAAAGCTGCTGTGGAGCTTTGAGTGCTGAACCCATGAGAAACCAGACTTACTTCTGACTGTTTCTGTCTTCTAAACCCGAGCAAACTGACAAAAACAAAGCACCATCCTCATGACATTGAAGCATTTTGCATTTCAGTGTAGTTCTCAATAAGGATGTGGATCGGCATGCATGAAATGTGCCACTCTGCGGTGCCTGCAGGCTGTGGCCTCTCGGAGGCCAAGCTGGTATTTGCTGGGCAAGTGCTTATAAATATCTCAGTGTGCGATGTTCAGAATTTTCACATCACTTGGCTCCGTTTCATGACAATTCATGTGAGTGCTTCACATTGTGCAGGCAAGCAGCTGTGGGAAAGAGAAGGTGATGTTGCGGATAACTAAGTCTTGGTGAAAGTTTATTTTAATCCAACTGATTTCAGAACCTGCATGCTAAAAATGTAATTTGGTGCCAAATATCTCTCATAGAATGGAATAATTACGTCACATTCTGATATCTCTGGAGAACTATAGGTTTTTGGTAAGTAGTGCTAATTTCTAAATATCTAGCATAACAAACTAGTTATTTGTACCATCATTTGCAAGGGCAGTTATTGCAGGAGCAATAAATGTGGGCATTGTCCTGAAAATTAATTAAAAAAATATCCTTGACTTTTTTGATTTTCTTTAAACTCTGTAGACTGTCATGGTGAAAAGCTACACCAGGCCAAAAGCTTGGTTGTGATGCTTCAACAGGAAGTTGATGAAGTGAGGCAGGGGTGATTGTGTATGCAGGCAGTGCACTGTTGCTCTGGACTTTAGTTTGGACATACAGTGTAGAAACAGGCCCTTCGACCCACTGAGTCCGCGCCCGACCAGCCTCCCTCGCATATTAACACTATCCTACACACACTAGGGACAATTTACAATTATACCAAGTAATTTAACCTCCAGACTTGTATGCCTTTGGAGTGTGGGATGAAACCGGATATCCTGGAGAAAAATCATGCAGGACACGGGGAGAACGTACAAATTACGGATGGACAAGCACCTGTTGTCAGGATCTAACCCAGGTCTCTGGTGCTGTAAGGCCACAACTCTACCACTTGTGTTGTTAAAGGAGTGAACAGTGAGGACTCTAATACTTCAACATTTGTTTCTCCAGATTTTTCTGTAAAAATAAAATTACTATAATAAAATTAACTAAATTGGGAATACATTTTTTACTCCAATGGGAAAATTGAATGGGAAGCATGAGGAGGTATTATTGTTTGTAAGATCCACATTCCCAACCGAAAACCACATTGGTTTGAGGAGAGTGAGATGTGATAACTATAAGTAGATTCTGGGGACTGGTATCAGTGGGAGGTTAAATGACTGGATTTGACACTAAAGACCTGGAGAGGTTTATAGCACATGGGAAATTGAAATTATTTGAATAATTTTGACAAGTTAAAAAAATCTGTCTCGTTAACAATGAACATGAAACCACTGGGATTGTCATTAAAAATCCCTCTGATTCACCAATATACTTTAGGGAAGCATGCTAACCTGCTTTGACCTATATGTGACTCCAGATCCACACTTAAAGTCTGGTTTGTTAACTGCCCTCTGAAATAAATCCCTAGAATTCCCCCTGTTGCAATCTTAAGATTATAGCGAGACACACAACATTTTCCTGCCTTAAGGTACCATTCAAGAATGAATAGAACGTTGATGAAAACCAAGTAACCAAGACTAGCTCTAACAATTAATCTGCAGTAGCATTATTTTATCCATTAATGTTATTTTGCTCATTTTATTTTGAGTCAATCATTTTTTCTGTGTGTCTGGGATGTTATTCTCTTCCTCAGTTATGAATTGATCTGTTCTGTAGTTGATCTGAAGCTCATCCTGTGCATCATACCACTGGAACTGAGAATCTAGTTTGTTTTTGTTTAGAGATACAACGCACCTTCGGCCCACCAAGTCCGCACCAACCAGCCATACCGCACACTTGCACTATCCAACACAGACTAGGAACAGTTTACATTTATAGAAAACCAATTAATTATCCTTCAAACCTGGACGTCTTTTGGGTGTGAGAGGTAACTGAAGATCTTGGAGAAAACCCATGTGGTCACAGGGCGAATGTACAGATAGCACCCGTCGTCGGGATTGAACCCGGATCTGTGCTGTAATGGGCCTGTCCCACTTAGGCGTCTTTTTAGGCAACTACAGGAGACTATGCAGTCGCCACATGTTTGCGGGTGGTTGCCGGGGAGTCGCCTTCATGGTCTTCAGGAGTTCCCGTAAATTCACGGAAATGATGGTTGCCGTGAATTTTTCCACATGTTGAAAAATTAGCGGTGACTAGAATGAAGCCACCATGGAGAGTAGCGAGAATTCTCGTGCCGTAGGTGGGTCGCCAGGCGGTCCTACTGGGTTGACAGGAGATCGAAGGTTCTTGGAGGTTCTCGTAGGTTGTAGCAGGTGCTGACCGGTGAATTTCATTGGCTCTTTGGAGAAAAAAAGATAAGCAGTAGTTTTCAGAACCAAGGATAACCGACGGGTAATGTTAAATGTCCGCAGAGCTTCACAGCAGTGCATCTCTGGCTTCTTAAAAGTTGGCTCCACTCCTTCTCCCCCCTCTCCCCTCCTCTTTTAAACTTACCGTACACTGTGCTTTAGCAGTCTTTTTACAGTGCCAACCTTCCTGTTCATCAGTGTGTGTTTGTATCACCTTGGCTTTGCACCATGTGAATTTTTTAGACAGCGCTCCCCCCACTTGCCCTGTCCCCGTCTCCATAACGGGCTGGTGAAGGAAGCGATGTGTTTATGTGTGTGTGTTCCACTCTGACAATCGCCGTTCCATTTGCCGGCTTTTCAGGCGACTGCCAGAAACTTGACAGTCGCCGGCAGTCCGCTGAAAAAGCGCCTAAGTGCGACAGGCCCATAAAAGGCAGCAACTCTATCACTGTGCCATTCTGCTGCCCCAGAATGTCGATACATTCTGCAATTGATAATCGATACATTACGAGGCAAGTTCACAATCACTGCTGCAACATCAGGTTGAAGGGATGCAACTTGCATGGAGCATTTATCTCGACAGAGAGTGAATCGGTATCTCAGGAACAGGCACTTCAGAGAGGAATCATTGGCTTTTGTGAAAACTAAGGCTGATTAGCACATCTCTTGCTCTTCACTGAATTCACTGCTCTTCACACGAGTTGAGATTCATGAAATGCATCTGTATGGCAAATTCTTTTTTTAAACGTTGTTGGTTTGAATCATTAACATGGGAGATTTTTGGTGCTCCCTTGTGTTTGTATGTTCCCCTAGTTCTGTGTGGGGTAATTCAGGGGCGAGATTGGGAAGGTCCAATAGCAATGATGGAACTAAACCTCTTGGTGGAACTAAACCTCAGATTCAAGGCTCCGGCCATAATTTGAGATTCGTCCTTGTAATGCAGGAGAGGATTATCATGCGGGCTTCCACTTGCCTTTCCTCTTGTTATGAGGAGCTATGTGTTATGGATATTTTATTGTAATTTGTTGGAATATTGAACACCATTCTGTGGATTAAACATTCAAGTCATTGATATTTAGGAAAGGTTTCAGAAAATAGTACTAATGATGACTGTAAGACAAAACAAACCCAGTGAAATTCAAAAGGATATAAACATTAAACTTGATCGGGCGAAAAGTGGTGTGAGTGAGAACACAATGAGGATATTGTGAGTGGTTCCCCAGCATCATGCAGCAGAATCCCAGCAAGATTATGTTCTGCAAAATACAATTAGTTGTTCTTTGTTTAGTTTAGTTTGGAGATACAGGGTGGAAACGGGCCACCTTGGTCCACAGAGTCCGCACCGAGCAGCGATCACCATACACTATCCTACGCACTTGGGGCAATTTGCAATCTTTACCAAAGCCAATTAATCAACAAACCTTTGTATGTCTTTGGAGTGTGGGAGGAAACCGGAGCACCTGGGGAAAATCTATGTGGTCACGAGGAGAACGTTACAAACTCCATACCCTTAGTCAAGATTGAACCCGGGTCTCTGTTGCTGTAAGGCAGCAACTCTGTTTCTCATGTTTTACTGTCCTGCATGCACATTTGACTCTGTTCAACTAACCTCAACACCCATGTGGAGTCCAACATTGTAGGTAAACTAGCAAGGTTCGATCCTTGAAACTGTCAGCTCATTACACTCTTTGATTTTGCAAGTAAAACTCAGCATCTGTTCTTTATGCTTCATGCAAGATTTCTCCCATCTTAATTCATCCCACATTACCAACATATACTCTTCTTTCCCCTGTAACTCCAGAGCCTTTCCTTGATATACCAATGCATCATGAGAGAAAAACATTTGGAAATATATCAATAGATGACAATTTGGTTACCCTTATAATTTGAGAGAATTAATTGGTTAGTATTCAGAAAGATTGTTACAGACATAGTTGACTAATAATGACACCTGATAGATTTTTCTTTATTTTCAATTTGTATTTCAAGTTCATACTAATTTCAGCTCTGGGCGTTCTTAAAGAAAATCAATACCAGTTTTGACAGTATTCCAACTGTAAACCATCTTCACTGCAGTGGAAATGAGCAACAAAAAAAGCATCTCCAACTTAAATCACAAAATGTTGCTGTCGATAGTGTTAAGAAATTTGAGGAGAAAAAATCACCAAAATAAATTGTTGTACAACGACTGAGCCAAACTCCATTTATACAGCACGTTGAATGTAAGATATCGGGGTAATTTGAAGTGGCATTTTTAGGATGGCGCAGTGGTAGAGTTGCTGCCTTACAGCGCCAGAGAACAGAGTTTGATCCTGACCACGGGTGCTGCCTGTATGGAGTTTGTTCATTTTCCCCGTGAATGTGACCGCGTGGGTTTGCGTCGCCCGCATTCCTAACACGTGCAGGTTTGTAGGTTAATTGGCTTCTGCAAATTGCCTCTGGCAAGTAGGGTAGAACAAGTACACGGATAATCTTTGGCCGGCGTGGACTTGGTGGGCCAAAGTGCCTGTTTCCACGTATCTAAATCCAAAGGTAAAACTAGACTAAATTATCTAACAACATTTGAAGTATTGTTGGAACAGCATTTAGTTAGGAGATAAGAGGTTGTCATTGAAATATTCAGTGAGACACTGCCTCATTGTTTGAGTTATATTAATCTGGGATTGGATAGAAGGGGAGAAACATTTGTCAGTAACATTTAGAGTGGGGTGGAATTTAGGCAAGTTGTGAAATTTATTAATGGTTTATTTAAATTTTAATTTATTTGATTTCTATAGCATTAACCAGACCAAGTTAACATTAAATTACAAAAGTAATACTGCCTCATACTTGAACTCTCTGAAATATTATCTGTGAAATATTATTTTGTCGCCAGCTCTCATTTTGTGTCTTTCACAAACAATTGACTTTGCCCATCAACTCTTCCCCAGCACAATTCAGCTCATTAATTAACAATAGACAGATGTAAACTTTAAATAGAAAGAGGTCCAAGCGATTTTTAAAAATGGCTTCCATACTCTTAATTTCTCAGATCATTTCCTTATCCATTCACAGGATTGTGCACAACATGCATTTAAGAACTAAAAGCATTGATATTCATATGTTATGATCCAAATTAAATGAATTCAAACTTGATGGCCTTGAACAGAAAACCGGAAATACATGGAAGTTTTCACCCATCATCTACTTAGCTTCCCATTGTAATTTGCCTTGCTACTCCTGAGAGGGAGTTCTATAATCTTAGAAGATTACAAAACAAGATAGCTACAAAATGCTGGAGTAACTCAGTAGACCAGGCAACATCTTTGGAGAAAAAGAGTAGGTGACGATTCAGGACAAAGATTATAGAACTCCCTCTCAGGAGTATCAGTAAACGTTACACCACTGAGTGATTGATTTCTGGCAATTGTCTACCAAAAAGCCATGAGCTAACAGTTGTTTATTCATTAGAGAATTATGGTCGACAACAGTTAAAATAGTGCATGTAAATCATTAGAAGATAAAAATGTCAGAAGTTCCAAATTTAATCCACTTGCAAGCAGTAGGGAAATATTAGAAGAATTTGTTAAAGTGATAATCAAATATCAAAATAATGATTGGATTGGATTAGGCAGAATGGACATGCATTGATGAAAGAGAAATCATGGGTGACGTGTCTATTTGCATTTATGAAGTTACAACCATCACAACAGATTATGGGGATCCAGTAGATGTTTGAGAAGACCTTGGACAAATTAAGGCACTTTGATTAATGGATTTCAAAATTAAATAACTGTTTTTCATTCCCCATTGGGTGCCTGGTCTGCATTATCTGTTTTTGTTTCACTTAATGCATTGTTCTCCCAGAATATACCCCTCTCATAAATTGAGAGATGCATGTATACAAATCACTGACCTATTAAACAATTAATAAAGCAAATGTTATGCTGACCTTTATCACAAGAGGATTTGAGCTCAAATGTAAAAAACATTCAGCACCAATTATGTTTAGTTTTAGTTTTAGAGAAACTGCGAGGAAACTGGCCCTTCAGCCCGCCGAGTCCATGCTGACCAGCAATCGCCCATCCTGCACTCTAGGGACAATTTACAGAAGCCAATTAACTTACAAACCCGCACGTTTTTGGAATGTGGGAGGATACTGTAGCACCCAGAGAAGCATCAGCACCATTGCACTAATGGGAAAACTAATGGTCACAGGGAGAACGTGCATACTCCATACAACCAGCACCCATGGTTAGGATTGAACCTGTTTCTCTAGCGCTGTAAGGTAGCAACTCTACCACTGTGCCACTGTTGAATTGAATACTTTATTGTGACGTCACCATGAAATTCCTTGCTTGCATTCCCAATGTGTACAAATAGTCGCCCATGAAGGGCGTTTACAAAGTTACAAATCTCCCCTTCCCCCCCCCGGTCCCCTTTTGTTCTTCACCCCCCTCCGTTCTCCCCCCTCCTCCCTCACGCTGTTCCCACATGCCGGATCCTCCATTGCCCATTGTTCTTTCCTCTCCGTCATGGCACTACCCCCAGCCCCATGCCTTGCTGTCCTGGTTAACGCCAAGTGAGATCATACCTGAAATATTGTTGGCTGGCCTGGAGTCCCAACCTAACGAAAGATATACTAGGAATAGAGGAAGGGATGGCTGGGGGTATTTGTCTTGTGGTAAGAGATTAGGAAGACGGATAGAAAATGACAGATGATCTCACTGAAACATGCTGGGATGATCTTTCCCCTGTCTAGCGTGGGTGGACTCCTGGAGTCAAAGCCTCGAAATAGCCAATATTTCAGGATTGAAATCAGAAGAAATTTCTTCAGCCAAAGTCATAAATTCAATGGATTCCTTGAGGAATTGTTGACTCATTTTCTGAGTACACTCAAGACAGATTGGTACCACTTTTTGATATTAAGAGAATAGAGGGATATAGATTAGTATGGCAAAGTGGGATTGAGAGGAATGATAATTTATAATCTTATTAAAGGGAGAACAGGCAATGACCTACTTCAGCTATTTTTCATACGCTTACATTGTTATATTCTCACTCTTTATAACTTTACATTCTGCATTTATATCTGATGTTTCCAAAGATTTCGACTAGAATTTAGAGATACAGTGCGGAAACAGGCCCTTTATCCCACCTTGTTCACGCCGACCAGTGATCACCGCGTAGATTAACACTATCCTACATACTAGAAATTATTATACAACTTACCCAATTAACTTAGAAACCTGCATGTCTTTGGATGTGAAAAGAAACCAGAGCTCCCAGAGAAAACCCACGCTGTCACAGGGAGAATGTGCAAACTCGATACAGACAGCACCCAAAGTCAGGATCGAACCAGGGGCTCTGGCGCTGTAAGGCAGCAGCTCTACCACTGTGCCACTGTGCCGTACCTTGACATAGTTCCCTGAAAGTGGTGCCACAGGTGGACTTTACTTTAGACTCCCTCAAATCTTTTCATCAACAGGAGTGACAGAAATTAGAAATGTCAAAGTATTTGTTACTGAAGATAGACACAAAAAGCTGGAGTAACTCAGCGGGACAGGCAGCATCTCTGGAGAGAAGGAATGGGTGACGTTTCGGGTCGAGACCCTGAAGAAGGGTCCCTGAAGAAGGGTCTCGACCCAAAACCTCGTTGAGAAATTGCTTAAGTAACTGAGTGTGTTGTTCAATGTATTATGCACCTTCCTCCGACACACTGAGGAGATTAGAATAGCTTTCTGAACAGCAGATATTTTGGTAAATTTTAACAGAAGGAATGGTATTCAGCTTTGACTTTTGGTAGTTAATATGTTATCATGGAATGAAGAGTAGGCGTAGCAGGATTGCAATGAATGTGCCTCTTTGCAATAGCATGATACACTAGTTTTATGTCTCCACATGCAATCAAAGTGGGTGAAAGGCCGTGAGGTTTGAAAGCTGATACCTGTTATCTTTTTCTTTTAGATGTTACATGTAGTCTTCTCCATAAAAGTGAATATATGAAAAATTACCATAACCTTTCAACTGTTTGCACTAGTTCGATGTTATCCCACTTTTTCATGCACTCCCTACACAATGGGGGTAATCCACACAGGTCAATTAACCAGGAAACAAGCTGGAAAAGAGCAGAGAATACTTACGATGATGATGCCAGGACTGGAGGGGCTGAGCTACAGGGAGAGGTTGAGCAGGCCAGAACTCTATTCCTAGGAGCACAGGAGGATAAAGGGTGATCTTACTGAGGTGTACAAAATCATGGGAGGAATAGATCGGGTAAACACACAGAGACTCTTGCCCAGAGTCGGGGAATAGAGAACCAGAGGTCACAGGTTTAAGGTGAGGGGGGAAATAATTAATTGGAACCTGACTTGTTTACACAAAATGTAGTGGGTGTATGGAATGAGCTGCTGGAGGAGGTAGAGGCGGGGATTATCGCAGCACTATAGAAGCAATTAGACAGGTTTATGGATAGGACAGATTTAGAGAGATATGGGTCAAACGCAGGCAGGCGGGGTGAATGTAGATGTGGTTGGTCGGCATGGGCAAGTTGGGATGAAGGGCCTGTTTCCCCGCTGTATTACTTTATGACATTCTCAGCTGCATAACTCCGCGGTGCCTTATGTGGCAATAAAGCCACTGGCACGAGTGTGACTCATGGTGTTCCTGTTATGGTGCTTGGTGAGTTGAAGGCATCCAAAGATGGGCATGAAGAAATATTCCCTGCTGAAGATTGGAGCTGTGCCCCTTGGTTATTTAGAGAAAACAATTAAACTATTTTTGCCATGTGGAAGAAGTTATTATGTGGCAGAATGACAAAGAGGTGCATTATTAGAATGCCAAATGCATTCTATTCCTTGTATGGTATGTTGGAGTTGGCCTTGTGCAACACTTCTTTGCGTCCGGCCACACTCTGTGCCAAATGGGTTCATGTTTGTCGGACTATCTTCTCTGTATCCTTATCTCTTCTGAAACATCGATGAATCCCCAGGGCCTGATGATCTGCATCCTAGACTACTCAAGGAGGTGGCCCTAGAAATTGTGGATGCATTGGTGATCATTTTCCAATGTTCTCCTGACTCTGGATCAGTTCCTGTGGACTGGAGGGTAGCCAATGTAACCCAACTTTTTAAGAAAGAAGGGAGAGAGAAATCAGGGAATTATAGACCAGTTAGCTTTAAATCGATTGAGGGGAAGATGCTTGAGTCAATTGTTCAAGATGTTAAAGCAGTGCATTTGGAAACCAGTGACTAATCTACTGGATTTTTTTGTGAATGTAACAAGTACATTGGATAAAGAAAGCCAGTGGATGTGGTGTATCTGGGCTTTCAAAAAGCCTTTGACAATGTCCAATACGAGATTAGTGTGCAAAATTAGAGCACATGGTATTGGGGGTAGGGTATTGACATGGATAGAGGACTGGTTGGTCGACAGGAAGCAAAGAGCAGGAATTAATGGGTCCTTTTCAGAATGGCGGGCAGTGACTAATGGGGTGCCGCAACGCTCGGTGCTGGGACCCCAGTTATTTACAATATATATTACCGATTTAGACAAGGGAATTAAATGTGACATCTCCAAGTTTGCGGATGACACAAAGCTGGGTGGCAGTATGAGCTGCGATGAGGATGCTATGAGGCTGCAGGGTGACTTGGATAGGTTGGGTGAGTGGGTAGATGCATGGCAGATACAGTATAATGTGGATAAATGGGAGGTTATCCACTTTCGTGGCAAGAACAGGAAGGCAGATTATTAATGGTGTCAGATTAGGAACTGAGGAGGTGCAACGAGACCTGGAGTGCTTGTACATTAGTCATTAATAGTAAGAATGAGGGTACAGCAGACAGTGAAGAAAGCTAATGGCATGTTGGCCTTCATTGCAAGAGGATTTGAGTTTAGGAGCATGGAGGCCCTGCTGCAATTGTACAGGTGAGACCGCACGTGGAGTATTGTGTGCAATTTTGGTCTCCTAATTTGAGGGAGGACATTCTTGCTATTGAGGGAGTGCAGCGTAAGTTAACCAGGTTAATTCCCGGGAGGGCGGGACTGACATATGATGAAAGAATGGGTCGACTGGGCTTGTTTTCACTGGAATTTAGAAGGATGAGAGGATATCTTATAAAATTCTGAAAGGATTGGACAGGCTAGATGCAGGAAAAATGTTCCCGATGTTGGGGGAGTCCAGAACCAAGGGGGTCACAGTTTAAGAATAAAGGGTAGGCCATTTAGGACTGAGATGAGGAAAAACCTTTTCCCCCAGAGAGTTGTTAATCTGTGGAATTCTCTGCCACAGAAGGCAGTGGAGGCCAATTCACTGGATGTTTTCAAGAGAGAGTTAGATTTAGCTATTAGGGCTAAAGGAATCAAGGGAAAAAAGCAGGAATGGGGTACTGAGTTTAGATGATCAGCCATGATCATATTGAATGGCAGTGCTGGCTCGACGGGCCAAATGGCCTACTCCTGCACCTATTTTTCTATGGTTCTATGTATGCTTTTTCAAACTTTGTGCTCTCCCCCAATGGGAGAGGGGTGAAGAGTGAGTGCCTGGGGTGAGACTGGTCCTTGATTATGTTATGAAACATAGATGGAGTCAATGGAAGGGAGGCTGGTTTGTGTGATGGTCTAGGCTATATCTGGCTGGGAAAGATATAGAGGGATATGGGCCAAACACAGGTGGGACTAGTGTAGATGGGGAGTCTTGGTTGGCATGGGCAAGTTGTGAAGCAGGGTCCATTTCCATGCTGTATGACTCTATGACAAAGAATGGTTCTTGAATCGGCTAAAACAGGATTGCATCTTGTACACAAAGTGGCCAAGCTTCCGTAGGGAAGTGGCATATTAATAACTGATCTTCCTGATTTGAGAGTAGCTTCTGTATGTAGCTGTTGCTGTCTTTCTCCTCGGCATCACTTTATAGTTATCCCCAGTGTGATGAACATGAACATGTTGAGCTATTTCAATGAGAAGTTGACCTGCTTCTGAACTTGTCATTGAGCCTTGAACCTGGTTCATCTAGTTTTACCTGCTGGTGTATTGCCCATCATTTTCCATGTTGCTTGGCCCTCTGACTGGAAGTATGGTGTTGAAGTCTTCCAATGCTTTACACTGTAGTTTAGTTTAGAGATACAGAGCGGAAACAGGCCCTTCAGCCCACCGGGTCTGCGCCGACCTACGATCACTCCATACCTAACACTATCTTACACACACAAGAGACAATTTACAATTTTACCAAAGCCAATTAACGTACAAACCTGAACGTCTTTGGAGTGTTAGAGGAAACTGGGGCGCCCGGGGAAAACCCACGCAGGCCACGGGGAGAACATACAAACTCCGTACAGACTCAGGTTCGGACTCGGGTCTCTGTCACTAAGGCAGCAATTCTACTGCTGCGCCACCTATATTGTCCATTGGTAATTTGGTTGGGAGGAGAGAGGTTGCCAGTGACTGTCAATATTCTTCCTGCTATAGATCTGGTGATCTTATTTGGGAAGGAGGGAATCTTCTTATTTTGTGGTCCTGTGATCAAGTCTGCAGTTTGCATGATGGCAGGGGTTATCCTTCGGAGCTTCAAGGGCCTGTCCCGCTTTCTCGACCTAATTCACCACCTCTGCCGAGTTTGCCCTAGACTCATACTCACAGCAAGGTCGTCACAAGGTCATAGGAGGTCGTAGGTAGGTCGTAGCAGGTCGTGATGCTAATCGTGGGTACTCGTGGCATCAAGTAGGTCGGGGCGTTTTTTCAACATGATGAAAAATGTCCACGAGTAAAAAAGGTCGTGAATTAGGTCGTGAAAGTGGGACAGGCCCTTTACTTTCCTCCCACATCCCAAAGAATCACTGGTTGATGTGTTAATTGAGTATCTGTTGGGTGGATTGAGAGGTGTGGCGTCTATTGATGGTGTATAAGAGAGAGAATAGGTTGCAGTAAATGTCAATGGCCATGAAGTATGAATATGAAACATCTGTGCAAGTTTCCTGATTATATGATTCACATGATGAGATGGTTTGTGGGGTGAAATGCAGACAGAGTAGTGTTTTCACATGTTTTTGTTCTTCCTCTGTAAAGTAGGGGATGGTTGGGGTCAAGGAAAGAGCGTTCACGTCGCGGCCCTGTTTCCACCAATCTTTCCACCACCATGCACAAGAAGCACAAGATGCGAAAAGACAGACACCATTGTTTGCAGATGCCGAGAAGTGTGTTCAGCTCTGGCTGAACAACTTCTAATCTTGTGTGTGGACTCAATAAGAAGAGAGGATGGATTTCAGGCCAATGAATGGCTAAGCAAGCCTGGCAGATTATTCCATGGCTGATTAACGATTTCTGGCAGGAGAGATATTAGTGAACGTTCAATCTGTATAATGAAAGCGGCAGTGGCATTCAGATCACATGATGCACAAAGTTAGTGGTACCCCGCTAAATATTCTAGTACAGAATAGCTCCAGAAATGATGTTGCCATGAAAATATTATTTTTGCCTATGTTCATGAGTATTTGTTAAGTAAGCTGGCTTGTTCATTGATTTTCTTTAATTAGGTGCAGACCTGAAGCCCAGTCTCTGAGCCACACACTAAGGTGAGGAAGTCGTGGTTTGAGGCTGATTTCCCGCAATGCAGTTTGTGGACTCTTTCCTCTGCTACAATACTCATTGGAACCTGCAGAGGAACAGTTTCATTTTAGCCGAGCATATTTTTAATTTTTCTTTGTCTTCTCTTTCCACACTCTCTTCGACTGTATTCTGACAGTGTGGTTTTCTCATGGAATGTTATGCCACCTCAGTACAGGTGTCACTTTATATTTCCCAATCCTCCACAATCCCTGTGCCAGCACTACCCTTCAACCTCTCCACCCCTTTCACCTTTCATAGTAAAATGGACTTTTTGCCTTGTACTCGTTTCCCTGTCTCGTCTCTCTCAGGTCTGTGATAGCTATGCAAAGGGATCTGATGGGAATTCACTGAATTTAGTAAGTAATAATTAGGAAAGCACCAACAGGGCTAAAACTCAGCAGGTAAAATGAATCGATTTGAACACCTTTGCTCAATCCGCCTCGGCTGAACTCCTCCGCTCAGCCCGCCTAGGCTTACAAGTTTAACTCCCCTTCCCATTCCCACACGGACTTTTCTGTTCTGGGCCTCCTCCATTGTCAGAGTGAGGCCAAACACAAATGGGAGGAACAGCATCTCATATTTTGCTTTGGCAGCTTACAACCCTGCGGTATGAATTTGATTTTTCCAACATCGAGTATTAAGGTCTGCAGCTCCAGCAGGTTGGAGCACCAAAGGCCAATCCCCGGCAAAGGGATCGCCCTCTCCGAGATGACCGAGATGAGGAAAACATTTTTCACACAAAGAGTGGTGAATCTCTGGAATTCTCTGCCACAGAAGGTAGTTGAGGCCAGTTCATTGGCTATATTTAAGAGGGAGTTAGCTGTGGCCCTTGTGGCTAAAGGGATCAGGGGGTATGGAGAGAAGGCAGGTACAGGATACTGAGTTGGATGATCAGCCATGATCATATTGAATGGCGGTGCAGGCTCGAAGGGCCGAATGGCCTACTCCTGCACCTATTTTCTATGTTTCTATGTTAAAGTCCACAGGATCCACTGTTTTGGAGATCTAGAAGTCCTAAACAAGAGGCCGCCAACTCCACGATGTTAGGACACAGTGCGGATGGAGATACGACACGGGATCTCCGTCGAGGAAAGAAGAAAGAGTTACTCCAGCTTTTTGAGTCTAACTTTGATTTACTAATTTGTCAGGTGATGGGCTTTAAATTCTTTTTTTGGCAAAAAGATTTTGTTGAGCCGGCAATGTTTCCTTTCATTCTAATCTGATAAGAGTCTTTTGAACTGTGACAGTGTGAACTGAGACAAATTGCTTCACAGTAACGGCGATTGTTTTGACCTTTCCCTCTGTTTAGAGATATTCACCAACACTGTCAGAAATTATTTATCCTACATGTCACGCATGGTTTTGCAGTAATCGGAATGTATTGATCTTTTGCAAATAGCTATTGGAGTATTCTTTTGATGACTGGATTTCTGCACTGTAGATTAAGTGTGATCATTTTACATGCTGACGGTTTGCAGCATCGAATGAGTAGGAAACTTCAGCTCTGAATTTTTCAGCCAGTCCCAAACTCTGCCTGCGAGAACGAAACGTCAACGGAGGCACAAGCTGCTGGGTTACTCCACACAAAGTGCTGGGACCTTGGTTCGCTGTAGATGCTTAAGTTCTGTTTCAGCGTGGAGGTGGATTTAACACTGAGTGCTAAACAATGGAGAGGTTATGTAGCAAGGAACTGAAGATGCTGATTTACATCGAAGATAGTGAAAAAAATCTGGAGTAATTCAGCGGGCCAGGTAGCATCTCTGGAGAAAAGGAATAGGTGACCTTTCAGTCGAGAACCTTCTTCAGACTGAGAATCGGGGAGAGGGAAACGAGAAATATGACAAGGAGGTACAGAGAGGCTTGTGGGTGTGACAGATGGAGCGATAATGCGGACAAGAGTTCTCTGACCCTGGCTCAGTACAGAAGAGATGTCTAACCTCTGGCTAATTTTGGGAACAGTTTAATGGGCCTGTGGCACTTAGGCGATTTTTCAGCGGACTGCTGGCAAGTGTCAAGTTGCCGGCAGTCGTCTGAAAAACCGGCAACTGGAACGGTGACTGTCAGTGGAAGCCACGCATACAAACACATCGCTTAATTCACCAGCCCGTTATGCAGGCGGGGACAGGGCAAGTGGGGGGAGCGCTGTCTAAAAAATTCACATGGTGCAAAGTCAAGGTGAAACAGACACACACCGCCATGAACAGGAAGGTTGGTGCTGTAAAAAGACGGCTAAAGCACAGTGTAAGGTTAGTCCTTTTAAAGGGGGGGGGGGGGGGGTGGGTGGGAGAGGGGGGAGAAGGAGTGGAGACAACTTTTAAGAAGCCAGAGATACATGGCTGTGAAGCTCGGCGGACATTTAACATTACCGGTCAGTTATCCTTGATTTTGGAAACTACTGCTTACTTTTTCCCAATGAGCCAATGAAGTTCACCAGTCAGCACCGGTTACCCCTGAGGACCTTTGACCTCTTGGAAACCCATTAGGACCTCCTGGCGACCCACCTACGCACGAGAATTCTCGTTACTTTCCATGGCGGCTTCATTCTAGTCGCCGCTAATTTCTCAACATGTTGAAAAATTCACGGCGACCATAATGAGGCCGCGACTACGGGAATACGGGAACTCCTCACGACCGTGAAGGCGACTACCCGGCAACCACCCGCGAACATGTAACGACTGCATAGCCTCCTGCAGACGCCTAAATGTTACCTAAGTGGGACAGGCCCTGAAGGCTCATTGTACTGTATCTGTCCAGTTGCTAAGTAACTAACCAATGCTGTGCCCTGGGAAAATGTATAGGAAATGTCGAGGGAGCTTTATTTTGTATCTGAAGTAGACTGTAGAGTGTTTGCCCAAGAGTTATTTGATTGGCCTTTATATAGAGAGCTCAACTCTATATCTAAGGAAACTGGAGCACCTGGAGAAAACCTAAATGGTCACAGGGAGAATGTACAAACTCTGTACGGACAGTACCCGTGGTCAGGATCGAACACGGGTCTCTGGCGCTGTAAGGCAGCAAATCTACCGCTGCGCCACTGTGCCACCCTCCTTAGCCCAGAGATTTTGCTAAGGCAAAAAGAAAAAGCTCAACTGAGAGGAGTGCCAGTACTTTCCATTATATTCAGTGGGGAAAGGCGGGTGTTGTGATGGGGGAGGGGAGGGGAGGAGTGAAACCTTTTATCCATTCTGTGTAGCGTATTCTCGTTCATAGCAGATTGTAAGCACAGCAAGCGCCAGTAATGCATCTACCATCATATGCAGCTGTTACTGGCAGTGCTAATATATAACACTAAATTTAATGCTCTAATGACCTCTTTTGGCACTGTTTCCTGAGTAATTGATGGTTGGGAATCCATCCTAAGTGCAAACAATAACTCAAAATGTTAGTCATTGTTTAATTCTAAATGAACTCTGACAAAATTCTGTTCAGTATGTTTTATCTATAGCTTCTCTCTCTGTCTCTCCCTCATACTTTTTTTCCTTTAAACTCTCTTTAGTTGTAATTCAAAATGCGCACCTGTGCCAATATGATTGATGCATCACTCTCTTCTGATCTTGTGATTGTACCATTTCCATCCTAGTTGCCTGCTGCAAGATCGCGAATTGTCTGATATTGAAACGTTTGATTGCCATCCATTAGCACAACAAAGATGCTTTGATGGAGAAAAGTTTGAGTTAATGGTGGTCTAACAGCTGTTAACAAGTTTTCATTTCCCCCTGACATTTACACTCGTGAATGCTCATTGAGGACATACCCAGCCACGTCAAACCTATCTTGGTTTTCTTGTAATGACTTGCAACTTTGAAGCACTGTGAAGTAGAAGAGTCCAGATGAAAAGCCTACTATATCTGTAGAAACAACTGTTGCACGAGTTCAAGAATCAAATCATTGCAGGAACTAAGCAGGTCAGGCTGTAGTCATAGAAGGAAGTGGACAGATATCTTTTTTGGTTACACAAAAAGGCTGGAGAAACTCAGCGGGTGCAGCAGCATCTATGGAGCGAAGGAAATAGGCAACGTTTCGGGCCGAAACCCTTCTTCAGGCAGGTTCAGATATCTTTTTTGGTTGGGCCTCTTCCTCAGATCTCTCTTTGGACCAGGACCCTTCTATATCTGAAGAAAAGTCCCAACCTGAAACACTGTCTGTCCATTTCCTTCTACAAATGTTTCCTGACCTTGAATTCCTGGAGCAGTTTGTCTTCTGGTTAAGATTCCAGCATCTGCAGTCTCATGTTTCTTAATGAGTTCCTTGGTACTTAACAACCCCTTTGAAAAAGTTCACCACTGCCACTGGGTTCCTCCAGTGTCTTGGGTTAGAAATTACAGTCAATGTTGGTTCTCTGTGAGTTACACAATTTTTATGAAGGCATAATTACACCTGGCCCAGTGATGTTTGGCAGAACAGGTTTCACTGAACATATTAACCATTTGTTCTTTATTTACTCATGGAGTTTCTGTTTGTGTCTGAACAGTGGAAGGTTTATGCTTCACCCCATCCATTCTCTTCTCAACCTTAATCCCCAGGCCCACAATTTTGTCTGTCTGTGTCCATGAGTTTTTTTATTGATATTTTTACAAACTTAAAAAAATATATGATTTTAAATATCTTTTGACATCTCTCTCCTCTTGGAGTGTAATGAGCTTCATTTGATCTCGATCAATAGATTACCAACATTTTCATTCTTGCAGGCAAACTGGAGGTAAAGGGAAACAGTCCTCGCAAGTCTAAATGATTGCCGCTATCATGGAATAATATCAGGGGGAGAGTTACAGTCAGGTGCTGAGAAAATGTCTTCCCTCTTTTAAATGACATGCTACTAATCTTAGATTCATGTTCATTTCTAGGTTTCTTAATTAGAGGGTACAGAACAGATTTTAATGTACTGACAGCTGGTTATTTTCCAATTGATGTATGGAAATATATAATTTTTGAACTCAAATATTATTCTCAAAGTGACAATATTTTCCAGAGATAGACGCAAAATGCTGGAGTAACTCAGCGGGACAGGCAGCATCTCTGGAGAGATGGGTGACGTTTCGGGTTGAGACCCTTCTTTCGATGGGAGTCAGGGAAAAGGGAAACGAGAGATGTAGACGTTAATGTAGAGAGATAGAGAACAAATTAATGAAAGAAATGCAAAAAAGTAACAATGATAAAGGAAACAGGCCAACTTGCGTGGGGGAGCGATGGAGAACGAGGGAATGCAGGGGTTACTTGAAGTTAGAGAAATCAATATTCCTACCACTGGGTTGTAAGCTACCCAAGCGAAATATGAGATGCTGTTCCTCCAATTTGCGTTTAGCTTCAATCTGACAATGGTGGAGGCCTAGGACAGAAAGGTCCATGTAGGAATGGGAAGGGGAGTTAAAGTGTCTGGCAACTGGGAGATCAGGTAGGTCCAGGCGGACTGAGTGAAGGTGTTCAGCGAAACGATTGCCTAATCTTTGTTTGGTCTCGCCAATGTATAAAACTCCACATCTTGAACAATGGATACAGTAGATGAGGTTGGAGGAGGTGCGAGTGAACCTCTGCCTAACCTGTAAGGATTGTCGGGGTCACTAGGCAGAGTCGGGGGAGGAGGCATCTCCTGCATCTGCAGTTCCTACACTATTTTCCAGACTTGTTTTCAAATAATGTTGGAGGTACAGACAGACATATAGTCATTGATTAATTCTATGTTCTAGAATTCTAATAGCGGCAATTGCTTGTTCAAACTATATAACTTGCAGCTCTTCCAAACCCTTGGCTGTATAAACAGTCAACTGCTAGATGACCTGAGTATGGGTTTTGGCGAAGGGGGTAACAATTAATATTGGTGCATCCAAGGAGAGATGGGGAGAGTAGATAAGGTTTCCATTGCCAGCTATTGTTCTAAGACTCGCATTGCAAATTGATTTACAAAGCCAGACACAAAGTGCTGGAGTAACTCAGCGGGTCAGGCAGCATCTCTGTAGAAAAAGGATGGGTGCCGTTTCGGCACGGAACCCTTCTTCAGACATCTCTTCAGAGATGCTGCCTGAGCTGCGAAGTTATTCCAGTACTTTGTGCGTATATTCGGTATGAACCAGCATCTGCAGTTCCTTTCTACACACCTATTTACAAAGCTGTCTGTAGAGGAAACCAATCGACCAGTCTGTAAATCTTCATGCAGGCCAAAAAACGAATGCCCTGCATCAATGCAGCATGTGTGAATTTTAGCCATTTGGATAAATTATTCAAGAATGATTTCAATAAAATTTTCAATTATAACTTTGATGATTAAAATCAAAACCAAAGCAAGTTAGTTAAGCAAGTTGAATAATATTTGCTCAGGTAATAGCTCAGAGCATGAAAGATTTTGAGAAATGTTGGCTGGAGGGGTATTGATGGAATGTTTTAATTTATTATTAATAAACATAAGTAACAGGTTTGAGGCTATTTTCCCTCATTGGTAATGTTATTCATCTGTGAAGTTTCAACAGTTTCCAGGTAGATTAAAAAATCATGAAATTAAAGCCGTGGGATTGTGTGAATTGCCAAAGGTCTTTAATGAAACGGAATGCACTGTAATGTTTTCTTTTCTTTGTTTTGTGTAATTTTGGAGTTTAATATTTTGATGTAACTATAATCATTAAAACTATTTCAAACTCTCCACAGATTGTATAATAATTCATTTTCCAACTTATTGTATCCTCCTGCAGGATGTACATTTTTCAGCCCATTGAAAGCAATTCTCTGGTCTTGTTCAATTTGCATTTTGCCCATTTATACACTAATACACTGATGGATGCTGTTGGCTAAATTAAATGATTAATTTTCAGAAAAACATTTGTTGGGAAACATTGAAGTCAATTTTGGCTTCGATACCACACCTCGAACCACTTGACTTCCCTGTGGTTCAATCATCTATCAACCTCTGTATTGAGTACCACGTACTGGGAATCATAATCATAATCTAAGAAATCATTACCTTCATTCCTCCTCATCTCTGTCTTAAATGTGCAACTCTTTATTCTGAAGCTGTTATCCTAGTTTTAAATATTACCATCAATGGGAACATCCTTTCAGCATTCACCCTTTCAATTCCCTCAGAATCTGGACTGTTTCAAAAGATCAGCTCATTCTTCTTAAATCTAGATTGCATATCGTCTCATCATACATCGATCAATTGATCCCAGTAATCAATTTAGTGTGCTGCCTCCTATGCGTCTCTGTTTACTTAAAATGATCAAAACATGGATGTAATACTTTAAATGTAGTTTCAACAGTGCCCTGTAAATCTTCCTTCCTGTTAAACTCAATGCCCCTTGCACTCTTTCATTAGCTTTCTCGTTAATTGCTTTATCTACATGCTAACTTTGAAAGTTTCATTTTCTAGGATTCTTAGATCCCTTTACATCAGAATATTTTGTAGTTTCAAGGTACTTAAATAATAAATTGCTGTCTAGTCTTCTTTACAAAGTAGATAACCTTACAATACCCTATGTTAAACTCCATTAGTTCACTTTTGCTTATTCACTTAACCTATCTTTATTCCATTACAGGTTTTTTGTTTCCCCCTCACAACTTGTGAGTCCACCTATTGTATCATTTGCATTGCAAATCTAGCTGCAGCACACTTCATCCAAGACTATTGTGGATATATAGAACTGGTTTAAGCTCTGGCATTGATGCAAACTAGAGGAATAGCACCTCGTATTCTGCCTAGGTAGCTTACAATGTAATGGTACGAACATTGAATTCTCCAAATTCTCAAATTTTTGATAACTACCCTACAAACAGGATCCCTGACATTTCCGCCACCTTCAACGTAATCCCACCAGTCACATCTTCCCACCCACCGCTTTCTGCATTCTGTACCTTTCTCCTCAGATCCTTCTGAATGATCAGTCTGAAGAGGGATCTCGACCAGAAACATCACCCATTCCTTCTCTCCAGAGATGCTGCCTGTCACGCTGAGTTACTCCAGTGCCTATCTTTAGTTTAAACCAGCATCTGCAGTTCCTTCCTATACAAACAACCACCTCTTTTTTTGTGTCATCTGTATCTCCTCAGTTTCTGCTCTTACATTCCCCACTCCCCCCGTCCTTATCATTTCACCCCATGGCATCCATGACCAACGCACCATTCTCTGACATTTCTGCCGCTTCAATGCAATCCTACCACCAGTCACATCCTACCACCCACACCCTCTTTGGCTTTCTGTAGAGTCCGGTTTCATGACTCCCTGGTTTGTTCATCCGCGCTCTTTCAGGTGAGACAGAAGTATACCTGTACATTCATCAACCTCGTTTGCTGCGTTTGGTGCTCTTGATGTAGCTTTCTCTACATGTCTGAGTGCAAGCGTAGACCAGGCCAACGTTTCACCAAACACATGCGCACCATCACTCAGGGCCAGCTGGAACTCCAGATGGGCAGCCATTTCCATTCCCATTCACATCCGATCTGTCTGTCCTTGGCCTTCTCTACCGCCAGAGTGAGGCCACATGCGAACTGGGTCAATTGCTACTTGTAGTCGGGTAGTCTACAACCCAATTATATGAATATTGAATTTTCCCAGATCTTCTCATGAAAACCTTTCCACTTTCCTCATCGCCCTTATCACTCAGTTCCTTTCTCCTCCTCCTACTCATCATCTACCCCTCCAGGTACCTTCCTCCCAGTTTCTATTGAACCACCTCTCCCCCCTTTGGTTCTACATTTCACTCCCCACCTTCCTTTCATATTAGATTCCACCATCTGCAGCCTTTAGTCGTCTCCAGTTATCACCACCAGCCTTTGTGAGCATTACATCCTTCTCTTCCCCCACCTAATTCATCTGCCAAACAACTGCTCTTTACTGAGATTCACCTATAGCTTGTCAGCTCTTGCCCCACCCCTGCCTCTTCTTACCTGCTATCTCCCCACTATCCCATCAGTCAGAAGAAGGGTCTCGACCTGAAACGTCACATTTCCATTTCCCACCACAGATGCTGTCTGATCCGTTGTCCTGCTCCAGCAAGTTGTTATTTGTTCAAGATTCCAGCATCTGCCATCTATTGGGTCTCAAGTAGAGAAAAAAACAATGTAAATGAGAATTAGGTGCCTAGAAACAAAGCAAATTTCGGCACGGACTAGAAGGGTCGAGATGGCCTGTTTCCGTGCTGTAATTGTTATATGGTTAAATTCAAAGCTTATCTATCATGCAGCCTTCAGAAAAAAAGCATATATTATGGAAATTGTGGTTTCAAGTTGGCCTTGTCATCATGGACCTATGACGGACAAAATATTGTTTATTTGCTGCCTGAAAATATAAATGACATTGCCACAGACCTTTTTTAATTGCTTATTTATAAAATGAACATTGCAATAATGATGTGAAACACTATACACCAAAATAAACAACAAGTTTTCTTGCTTAAACCCGGCACACTACATTTCAAAAATATTCCCCTCATGCTTTGCAATATTTTACAAAAATGCCTAACCAGTAAACCTGCACAGTAATACATTATATGCCATTGTTTACTGGAATATGCACATTAAATACTTCATCCAACCTCGTCTAGCATCCGAGGGAGACCAGAATGGGAATCCATAATTTATAACCGTACTTATTTATGGAATAATGATGGCTATAGCACCAACTTCACAAAGGCCTTGTGTAATATATCAGGAGTACCATGTAGAATATCAACAATGGCTCAGAAAGTTGTTTCATTTAGGATTCCAAAATTGGAAGTTGCCGCTCCCTCCCTCCTGTAAACACATCCTATTGCTTCCTTTCCCACCCTACCTCAATCCAATTTATACTATACTACTGTTAGTATCCAATGTAGCTTTCAGGAGAGTGGGTAACTTTAACTTCCCCAATATAGACTGGGATTTTCTCGGGGCAAGAGAGTTAGATGGGGTAGAATTTGTTAGGCACATCCAAGAAGTTTTCCTTAAACAGTATATGGATAGTCCGACTAGGATAATGAGCAGACCTGACCTCAGATTTGGAAACAAGCCTGGCCAGGTGACTGGTGTAGCGGTGGAAGGTGAATTTGTGGATAGTGATCAGAACTTCACTAGTTTTAAGTTTGGTTTTAATAGGGACGGGTCTGGATGTTGGGGTATGGTTCTTAATTAAGGCAAGGCAGATTACAATGTCATTAGACAGGAGCTAAGGAGGGTAGATTGGGATCCGTTGTTATGGGTAAATCCTCAGAAGACTTGTGGGGGGTCGCGTAAAGGGCAGCTGATCAGTGTGAAGGATCAGCATGTACCAATGAGGAGGAGGAATAAGAACAGCAAGGTAAGGGAACCATGGATGACCGAGGAGGTTGTAAACACGGTCAGGAAGAAAAAGGAAATGTATGTCAGGTTTACGAAGCTGCCATCAGGTGGGGCTTATGAGGAATATAAAGTGAGTAGGAAAGTAAGTTGAAAAAAAGTTAAATTCCGCACTGATTTTGAAGATTCGGCAAGATGGTTCCCTGCATTTGAGCTTGTACCAAACAGGATTTGTTGTGTGTTTTCATAAACATGTTATGGAAAGCTCGCCATGTTAAGGCCCTTATATTGATTCCCAAAGAATGGAAGGCAGTCACTTCATTGTGTATCATTCAAAATATGGAAGCTGAAACCACCTGAGTAAATGTGGGAGGGGGTGGTTTGAGTGGGAAGAGATGTGACTTGAGGAGTTGTGGAGGGAGTAGTTCCTGTGGCTTTCCTATCCCCGATCCATATTCTCCAGAGACATTTTGTTTTTTTTCACACTTTATGAATCTTGCGAGTTTGTAAAATTCGAGAACCACCTTACGGTGATGTCATTTCTAGTTAAAGAGAAGATGGAAATGCTAGCGCAAGCAACCAATACATCCATCCAAGATTTGCAATCTTGTGCAAATATAAAGTTTGCTGCTCTATTCACCTTTTTGTTTGGGATACCATCAGTGTTTGTTCACTGCCTACTGGAGCTCCACCGCCCAAGCTCCCCAAGGGCAGCACATTGGTGCGGCTGCTAGAGCTGCTGCCTCACAGCGCCAGTGCTAAATCCTGAGCTTGGGTGTTGTCTGTGTGGAGTTTGCACGTTCTCCCTGTGACCACGTGAGTTTCCTCTGGGTGCTCCGATTTCCTCCCACATCCCAAAAGAGGTGGGGGCTAGTAGGTTAATTGACCTCTATAAATTGCCACTTATGTGTTGGGAGTGGATGCATGTGGAATAACATAGAACTAGTGTGATCAGTGGCCGGCATCGGTTTGATGGGTCGAAGGGCCTATTTCTGTGCTCTATTTCTAAACTAAACTAAACGACACAGGTCATTTTCAGAAGCTGCTAAAGCTTAGTCAACAATGTACTTAACATTGTTGAACTGCACAGCTCATTCAGTTTTGCCCCTTTCAAGCTGTAAACTCCAATTGCACTTAATACATACTGGATATATAATTGCTTTTTCGTGCTTGAGGTTATTTCTGTCTCCTGCATTGAGGAATAATTTAAAACCTATCTGGCACTTGGACAAATTGTCCAAGGCTGAATGTAGAGTAATTTTTAAATCATGCCCATTATCCAGACGGTCGAACCTTGAGGATTTCAGCGGCCAACATTAGAACTTTGAACTTTCACCCAGAATATGGCTCCTGCTGTGAAAACATTTTTTCTCAGCTGTTCCGTTCCTGGTGTTCAGTCTGAACATGTGTTTTATGTGAATGGCGATTAGCAGTAATAATTGGTTTGTTTTACCAGCCCCAAACTTCTAATCTTTCATACTCTAAGTAATAGAATGTTGGTGACATCTTGAAGAAAGATTCCTTTGTGCTCCCCATTCAGCTTTAGTTTGAGCATAAAATCAGGATGAATATCCTCTAGGATGTTTATTGTATGTAATGCAGCAAAGCTTTATTGTGGTGGCAATTAATGTAAATGCAATGTGTGCAGTTGAGATGCTCTGTAATGACTGGGCCATTTCCAAGTAATCATGATTTTGAGAACCTCCAGAGTGACAAACTTGAGGATTAATGGCTCTTTATAGCACCCTACTATACGCAATTCATGCAACATCATAGATCCCAATGCATAAATTAGTTTATGCTCTTTACATATTATATTTGTGCGGTAGACATAAATCTGGTCAGATAATCTACATCTAAGGTCAATGCCTGGTTCAATAGGTTTTTAAGCCATAATTTAAGAAACAAATTACTGAATTGAAAGGGAGTTTATTGGATAGGGAAAGGAGATATAAAGCAGCAACAAGTGTGTAGATAGATAGATAGCCTTTTATTGTCATTCAGACCGAAGTCTGAACGAAATTGCAGCAGTCATACATATAATACCATACAATAAAACAACAATAAACACATATTAACATCCACCACAGTGAGTCCACCCAGCATCTCCTCACTGTGATGGAGGCAAAAGTCTTAGATCTGCAGTCTCTTCCCTCCTCTTCTCCCTCTGCGCTGGGGCGATACCCCCCCCCCCCCCCCCCCCCCCCGGGCGAAGTTAAGAACAGTCCCGCGGCTCAAACACCGCGGCCCGGGGTGGTTGAAGCTGCCGCCCACCAATCCTGCAGAAGCAGCCGCTGGCCCGCGGCCGAACCCCGGACTCAGGCCACCGCCGCCAGAACACCGTCCCAGCCACCCTCACGTGAGTACTGCGCCATCTTCAGCCTCGGGCTGGGCCACCCCGACATGGGCGCTGAACCTCCCCCGGACCGGGCCGCCCCGACATGGGCGCCGAACCTCCCCCGGACCGGGCCGCCCCGACTTGGGCGTCGCTTCTCTCCCCGGACCGGGCCGCCCCGACTTGGGCGTCACCGTCTCCCCCCGGGCCGGGCCGCCCCGCCGTCGCTGAGCCCCGGACCGGGCCGCCCCGACATGGGCGCCGAACCTCCCCCGGACCGGGCCGCCCCGACATGGGCGTCGCTTCTTCCGACTTGGGCGCCGAACCTCCCCCGGACCGGGCCGCCCCGACTTGGGCGCCGAACCTCCCCCGGACCGGGCCGCCCCGACTTGGGCGTCGCTTCTCCCCCCGGACCGGGCCGCCCCGACTTGGGCGCCGAACCTCCCCCCCCGGACCGGGCCGCCCCGACTTGGGCGTCGCTTCTCCCCCCGGACCGGGCCGCCCCGACTTGGGCGTCGCTTCTCCCCCCGGACCGGGCCGCCCCGACTTGGGCGCCGAACCTCCCTCGGGCTGCCAGCGCCGCACCTTCCCGAGCTCGGCCGCTCCGACGGGAGCCTCGTTCCACCCTCGGGCTGGCCGCCCTCACGGGAGCGTCCCAACCTCTTCCAGCCCTGAGCCGGACCACCCTCACGGGAGCGAGCTCAGAGCGAGTCCTGACGGTGCTCTGCCTCCGGAGCCTCGAGGTCGTCAGCTCCATTAGGCCTCAGCGCAGACGGAGGCAGAGAAGGGGAATACGACAAAAAGGTCGTATTCCCCCGCAGGGAGAGACTGCAAACCCCGTTTCAACCCCCCCCCCCCCAAAAAACACAAACTAAAACCAAAAAACTAGACTAACCAAAACAAAATAAACAACATAAAAAACACAAAACAACGGGACTGCCGGTAAGCCGCTGCAGCCAGAGCCGCGCCGCCACTCCGAAATCTTATATCATTGTTATATTATTCATACAAATTATTAATTTATGGAGTTTTTATTATGTTATAGCATTGACATCATGCATTAAATAATAAATGTTATTACAATGGCAAATATTCACTTCTGCTGATGGGGATAATTAAATTACAAGGTTCACTGCTCAGCTGTCAACATTTTGTTTAATGTTGTAAGTTATTTCAGGAACTGATTGAGATAAAGTGTGAGAGAGCCAAATACATGTAATTTTATTCACACTTGCATGTATTGAATCAGGAAACATTTGATGTGCCCATTCCAAACAAGTCCACAGTTTTTTTAGGAGTCGTCTATGATCTAGGTTGGGGTGAGTTCCCCCCGCCACGGGTACCATGTAATCCCGTGCAACCTGCTCCATGGTCCGATAGTCGGCGACCAAACCATCTCCCCCACCTAATTTGCTAGGTGAGGAGGGGGCTGTGGACCCCCAGCCGGACCAAAAACAAGACCTGTCAAAGGGCAGATGAGCTTCTAGCGAGCCAACGGCCATCCACACTTCATCAGAAGTTGTGATCACTCGTACATAGCATTGTAAAGAATGATGATAAAGCACACACACCAAAATCCTATACTTCCAGCGGCTGAAGTCCGCAGGAACTGGAGGACAGAGATAGGTGGTGCGTCCGTCACCGTTCCCATTGGAAACTCGTACCACTGCGTCGCTAATGTTTTCGATGATGATGAAATGAATGAATGAATATGATCTACAATTCAGTTCAAAGAAGCTGAATGGTCAACAATAGGGAAATGTTCCTTCACTTTTGTACACTAACAGTGAGGCTAAGAATAACTTCACTTACGTCAGGGCTGTTGTTTTCTAAATGCATTCCAGAATTTATTAGTAGAGTAAAATTTGGAATTATGGTGATCATAGAACTGCCAGTCTTTGCCATCATTACATGTCTTGGATGCAAATGCACAGTTGCATATACTTTAGTGTGGACTTTAGAGATTACAGTGTGGAAACAGGCCCTTCAGCCCACCGAGTCTATGTCGACCAGCAATCACTATCCATACACGAGGTACAATTTTACCAAAGCCAATTAACCTGCAACCTGTACGTTTTAGGTGTGTGGAAAGAAACTGGAACACCCAGAGAAACTCACACGGTCACAGGGAGAAAGAACAAACTCCGCACAGACAGCACCCATAGGCAGGATTGAATCCGGGTCTATGGAGCTGTAAGGTACTCTACCACTGCACCACAGTGCTGCCCCTCATATTCATACAACGGAAATTCAAAAGTTACAGTTTTGCTGGCTTGTCCATTGAATTCTTCAGGAATTAGTCAACCGTTGAAATGTTCGGTTTTTACAAATTATTGTAGTCTAAAGATGTTGTGCTTTGTTGCATGATGTGTAATGTTGGTTTTAATGACATATTAATCAATGATCCCGTCTAGCGAATTCTCTGACTCCAATAAAACTGTTTATGGATTATCGTTCCTTTTGGTAGATATTTAAAAAATCTATGGATTTTGAATTTCAATAATGTTCTTTAGGATGATGACAGAGGCCACCATTGGCCAGGGTAGGCACCTGGATCATAGGATTGTGGGATGATTGTGGGAGCTGTGCTTCACCACTGATAAAATGTAGCCCATCCTTTTTCACTTATTAATGGGCTATTTGAGTTTTCGGGTTGAGAAAAATATTCTGTTTGGCCCACAGGATTTTGATAGCGTGTTGGAGCTGAAAGCTTTCCAACATTTTTTACATTTACTTGCAGCATTAGCATTCAGCTGAGCCCCAGAGCATATTAACCTTGTCTACTCAGCTCTGAGACCGAATCGCTTTTGAGTTTTCGGTGCAGTAATTTGAACAAGGCTCTTTGAGCCGATGTTTTCCTCCTGCAGTGTGACTGTCAGATATGAAGAGGAGGAGAAGGATGGAGAAGGATGACCCAACCATATGCTTTTGTCATGTCTAATTAGCTATCCAAGGAGAATGTTTTTTTTTGTTCCCCTCTTGCTCTCTCATATCATTTGGGTTTTTTTTAGTTTGTAATTAACAAGGATTCATGGGTATGCTGAGATAAGATTTCTCGAATGGTTTTCTGAAGCTCCCTGCACAAAAAGAATAAGTGAACTCTATCTGCTTGCTTATGGCTGCAACTAATTAACTTCCATTTCCGATGAATGATATAGCAAGCTGACATTGTTTCCGTGGTAATACTTTCCAAAAAAAGGAATATTGAATATAATCTCAAACCAACTTTTCGGCTGTTCGTGTTTTCACTCTGCCTGAGGGGATTTTATTGGTAACAATGCTATCTAAACGCACATGTTTTTTTGGCACAGTTCTGTTTCTGTGTAACTGGTGGGAGCTCTAAATGAATAGGAGACATTGGTTAAGATAAAGTCTCTCTGCAGAACAGGCTACATTGGGGAAACTTTCCACAAATTCTGTCAAAGTGCTTTGCCAAGTATAAATTCTGAGCCTATGTGTATGTCCATGGAGTGAAGAAATAATGTTGCAAAACTCTTAAGGATGTAGCAGTGCTCTAAACGTAAATATATTTATTTGTCACAATTCTTGTTAAGCCATCAATTACGATATTTTCAAAAAATAACTTCTACGATAGTTTATTATAACAAAGTCACATTTTGTCTGGAAAATCTTGCTCACCATCATGCCCGTGTTTAAATGACATTTAGATAGGTCCAAGCATAGGAAAGGTTTGAAGGGGTCTGGGCCAAGAACAGGCAAATGGGACTAGCTCAGATAGACATGTTGGTGGGCATGGACGAGTTAGGCCGAAGGCCCGATTTCCATGCTGTACTACTTGGTTCGGAAAAAGACAGAGATCTACAATAATTATAGGCAGCATGGAGTTAATGAGGTGCCTGAGGAGTATAAAGAATGTAAAAAGAATCTTAAGAAAGAAATTAGAAATGCTAAAAGAAGATATGAGGTTGCTTTGGCAAGTAAGGTGAAAGTAAATCCAAAGGGTTTCTACAGCTATATTAATAGCAAAAGGATAACAAGGGATAAAATTGGTCCATTGGAGAGTCAGAGTGGACAGCTATCTGCAGAGCAAAAAGAGATGGGGGAGATATTGAACAATTTATTTTCTTCGGTATTCACCAAGGAGAAGGATATTGAATTATGTGAGGTAAGGGAAACAAGTAGAGTAGGTATGGAAACTATGAGATTCAAAGAAGAGGAAGTACTGACATTTTTGAAAAATATAAAAGTGGATAAGTCTCCAGATCCAGACAGGATATTCCCTAGGACATTGAGGGAAGTTAGTGTAGAAATAGCAGGGGCTATGACAGAAATATTTCAAATGTCATTTGAAACGGGAATAGTGCCGGAGGATTGACGTACTGCGCATGTTGTTCCATTATTTCAAAAGGGTTCTAAGAGTAAACCTAGCAATTATAGACCTGTTAGTTTGACGTCAGTGATGGGCAAATTAATGGAAAGGATACTTAGAGATAATATATATAAGCATCTGGATAAACAGGGTCTGATTAGGAACAGTCAACATGGATTCGTGCCTGGAAGGTCATGTTTGACTAATTTTCTTGAATTTTTTGAAGAGGTTGCTCGGGAAATTGATGAGGGTAAAGCAGTGGATATTGTATATATGGACTTCAGTAATGCCTTTGACAAGGTTCCACATGGAAGGTTGGTTAAGAAGGTTCAATTGTTGGGTATTAATGGTGGAGTAGCAAGATGGATTCAGCAGTGGCTAAATGGGAGATGCCAGAGAGTAATGGTGGATGGCTGTTTGTCAGGTTGGAGGCCAGTGACTAGTAGGGTGCCACAGGGATCTGTGTTGGGTCCACTGTTGTTTGTCATGTACATCAATGATCTGGATGATGGTGTGGTAAATTGGATTAGTAAGTATGCGGATGATACTAAGATAGGTGGTGTTGTGGATAATGAAGTAGATTTTCAAAGTCTACAGATAAATTTAGGCCAGTTGGAAGAGTGGGCTGAAAGATAGCAGATGGAGTTTAATGCTGATAAGTGTGAGGTGCTACATCTTGGCAGGACAAATCAAAATAGGACGTACATGGTAAATGGTAGGGAATTGAGGAATGCAGTTGAACAGAGGGATCTAGGAATAACTGTGCACAGTTCCCTGAAGGTGGAATCTCATGTAGATAGGGTGGTAAAGAAAGCTTTTGGTGTGCTGGCCTTTATAAATCAGAGCATTGAATATAGAAGTTGGGATGTAATGTTAAAATTGTACAAGGCATTGGTGAGGCCAATTCTGGAGTATGGTGTACAATTTTGGTTGCCTAATTATAGGAAGGATGTCAACAACATAGAGAGAGTACAAAGGAGATTTACTAGAATGTTGCCTGGGTTTCAGCAACTAAGTTACAGAGAAAGGTTGAACAAGTTAGGTCTTTATTCTTTGCAGCGCAGAAGGTTAAGGGGGGACTTGATAGTGGTCTTTAAAATGATGAGAGGGATAGACAGAGTTGATAAAGCTTGACAGAGTGGATAAGCTTTTCCCACTGAGAGTAGGGAAGATTCAAACAAGAGGACATGACTTGCGAAATAAGGGACAGAAGTTTAGGGGTAACATGAGGGGGAACTTCTTTACTCAGAGAGTGGTAGCTGTGTGGAATGAGCTTCCAGTGAAGGTGGTGGAGGCAGGTTCGATTTTATAATTTAAAAATAAATTGGATAGTTATATGGACGGGAAAGGAATGGAGGGTTATGGTCTGAGTGCAGGTAGATGGGACTAGGGGAGAATACGTGTTCGGCACGGACTAGAAGGGTCGAGATGGCCTGTTTCCGTTCTGTAATTGTTATATGGTTATAATATAACAATGACAATCTCGTTGAAGATCAGTGTTTATTGTAAAATAGATTTCTGTTTCTAGCCATTGTCATCTTTTTGCTGACGAGTTTGCATAGGGCATTGAGGGTTGGCAATTTGCTAGAGGTTGATAACCTGTGGAGGGTATGCTGTGCCCGGCTGTTAATCAATAGAAGAGACTGCTTATGTTAGAATCTGGAAAAAAACGGTTGGAGGAACTCAGTGGGTCAAGCAGCATTTGTGGAGAAAATACTCAGTCAATTGAAACTTAAACTTTTCTCTAGACTGTTTAAATCAGTCAGTATTGCAAATAACAAAAAGGTGTTGCTGTTTTTAATATTGTATGAAGGCAACTTTCCCTTTCTTTCCCTTTACAACAAGAAAATGGAAGACATTGTCTGCAACTACCACTAGTTCATAATTTGAAAATAAATTCTAGTTCAATCAGGAATTCTCTACCACACAGAGTTGTGGAAGTGAAGTCATTGAATACATTTAAGGCAGACATTGACATATAATTTAACGTACAAGGAAGGCAGGAAAGAAGCATTGAAGCCGAAATTAGATCAGTCGTGATCTTATTGAATGGTATAGCAGGCTTGAGGGGCCAAATGGCCTTCTTCTGCTCCTGTTCCTCATGTCCTTATGCTCAAGTTGCTTGAATCATTTGACTCAAAATTAGATTTAGTACATTTTTACTGCACATAATGTTGGCATCTATGTAAAAGGGTTTGTATCACAATAGAGCATAACCACTCCACTGTAAAGCAAAAAACTTGCACCAATCGCAGATCATGATTTTTAACACCATGGTAATGAATTATTTTCCTTCCATCAAAAGCTTTGTCTCGAACGTTTAGTTAGCTTTCACAGGCACGTTTGTCATCTTTTTTGCCAACACGGCAAGCCTGCAGAACATTTTGCTAAGTGTTATATTGCAGTCTAACACATTTAGCTGTGTAAATGGGGGAAAAAAAGTAAATAATCTCAACACCAGAACAGAAGCATGAAATGGAGTGTGGAGAAAAGACATTCAAGACATCAAATTCGCTGGGATAGAAATTTGTGTTATTGCAGCACAAGGATAAAAAAAATGCCCTGGGTTGTCAGCACTAAATGAGTGCTGAGTATTTGTACCCACCATATTGTCTTCTCAACATATGATTAGAGTCATACAGCATGGAAACAGGCCCTTGGGGCCAACTTGCCTCTGCCGACCAAGATATCCCATCGACACTAGTCCCATCTGGTCGTGTTTACCACATATCCTTCTAAATCTTTCCTATCCATGAACCTGTCCAAATGTCTTTTAAATGTTGTTATCGTACCTGCCTCAACAATCCCCTTTGGCAGGTAGTTCCATATACACACCACCCTCTGGGAGTAAATGTTGCCCTTCAGGTTCCTATTTCTTCTTTCTCCTCTTACCTTAAACCTATGTCCTCTGGTTATTGATTCCCCTACTCTGTTAAAAGACCCTATCTACTCCCCTCATGATCTTATACACCTCTGCAAGATAATCTCACATCCTCCCGCGCTCCAAGGAATAACGGCATTATCATTCAGCACAGACACTGTGGGCCGAAAGGCCTGTTCTTGTGCAGTACTATTTTAGGTTCTATGATGTAATTAAACTGTATTTTCAGTTTAAATACGGGTATTTCATGATTTACAAATTTTGTAGTTATAACATTTCTTATTAATGCCATTGACAGTTGGGATACATGTCTTTGATTTATAAATCTATCTTTCACTGTAATGAATAGTGAACTACTATCTGACAATAGGAGTTTAACGCACCAAAATATCTACCGTACATTTCACCAATCTTACTTCATGAAATGTTTTGCAAGATCTTTTGTCGATTGTGGAATGGCTGCAATAGAAAGGTGCCTGACAGCACCATGAAACATCTTCAATTAATTTTATTTTCAGGGGCAACAAGGAATCTTACCTGAAATTGTAACATTGGTTTTCCCTGGCCTCTATAGATACCATATCTCTAGATATATGCATTGCTGGTTCAAACCGAAGATAGACACAAAGTGCTGCAGTAACTCAGCGGGACAGGCAGCATCTCTGGAGGGAAGGAATGGGTGACGTTTCAGAACGAGACTCTTGTCGAATCAAAACGTCATCCATTCCTTCTCTCCAGAGATGCTTCCTGTCCTGCTGAGTTACACCAGCACTTTGTGTCTATCTTCCATTTCTCTAGGTCGGAAGGCTTACTTTGATCTTCTGCCTTTATTTCCTTTCAAAATGCCTTTATTTATCAGCATGACCTTTTATTCCTTTCAAAATGTTTATTATTTCATTACATAGTGTAGCCATGAGCAAAATTTGAAGATGCTGACACTACAGATAAGAATGTTGACATCAGTGGAAGTGAAATGAAAATTTGTATTTCACGGCTTATTCTTTTACAAATAAAATGTAAGGGACAGAGCTTGATTGCTCCTTACTGTTACCACTGGCCGCTACAATGCCCTGACTATGGTTTAAGTTGCATGTCAAGTTCCTGTTCACAATTATTTACATAATTATAAATGTTAAATCTTACCTTAACTTATTCACAGCCAACAAATATACTGTCTCCTTCTCCTTGCGTATGACGTGCACAGCCTAAAGTTGTACACCTACATCTATCTGTTTGTGCACGTCAGGTTGATTGCTTTAGTCGAAACAGGGTGGACCACGTGAAGGTCGCAATCTCCCTTCCCAAATATACTGTGATGCTGTTTCTTTCCATTTGAAAATTACTCCTGATGCATTGAGGAATAGTGCAGCTTTATTTACATGGGTTTATCAACAAGAACACGCATTTTCAGCAAAAGGAATTTAATTTTTCGCATGGGTGCAATGTGTGCAGCTTAATTTAAATAATTGAGATAACGCTACAAAACTACATTGATGCATGGAATGTTTTCATTGATCTACACTGTGAAGATTAAAAATGGGCCATGGCATGACGTTGGGCTCCTGACACAGTACAAAGAGGGTGTGGTGATATTTCATATACTGCTTAGTTTAAATGTAGTTAACTTTAATTTAGAGATATTGCGTGGAAACGTGCCCTTCAGCACACTGAGTTTGCGCCTATCAGCGATCCCCGCACACGAACACTATCCTACACACACGAAGGATAATTTACAATTTTAACAATTAGCCTACAGACCTGTACGTCTTTGGAGTGTGGGAGGAATCCAGAACACCCGGAGAAAACCCACGCAGGTCACAGAGAGAATGTACAAGCCATACAAACGGCACTCATAGTGAGGATTGAACCCAGGTCTCTGGCGTTGTAAGCCAACAACACTACCGCTGAGCCACCTTGCTACGCTTGGAAATCCTGTTGTAAATCCTTGCAGAAAACGAATGAGCTAGGAATTTTACTTTGGGGAGTTGCAGTATTTTTATTCTTCACTGCAGTAAAGGGCTTGCACTATAACATTTACTCAAGATCAGTGAAAACTTATTGGAAATGTAGGAGTTGATTGTTTTCTAGGTCATGGATTGTGTATACCCTGGGGAATCTCCATGCGGTGCTGGCTCGAAGGGCCGAATGGCCTACTCCTGCACCTAATGTCTATTGTCTATTGTTATGATGAGAATGTTAAAGTAAATGCGGTCTGATGGGTTTGAAAGATACAGCCTTGGATGCGGGTTCTTTGGCCCAGCAAGTCTAGGCTAACCATTGATCACTCATTCGCACTAGTTAAACATAGAAAATAGGTGCAGGATGAGGCCATTCGGCCCTTCGAGCCAGCGCCACCATTCGCCACCACCGCTTCCCTTTTTCCTAATCTGACACCATTGAGATATTAATCAGCCTCCCTGTTCTTGCCGCCAAAGTGGATAACCGCACATTTATGTACATTATACTGCATCCGCCATGCATCTGCCCACTCACTCAACCTGTCCAAGTCACCCTGTAACCTCCTAGCATCCAATTCACAGTTCACACTACCACCAAGCTTTGTATCATCTGCAAATTTGCTAGTGTCACTTTTAATTCCATCATCTAAATCATTGATATATATTGTAAATAGTTGTATCCACAGCACCGAGCCTTGAGAGCACTGCACTTGCCACTGCATGCCATTCTGACAGGGACCCGTTTATTCCTATTCTTTGTTTCCTGTCTGTCAACCAATTTTCTATCCATGTCAATACCCCACCCCCAATACCAATTTTGCCCACAAATCTCCTGTGTGAGACCTTATTACAGGCTTTCTGAAAGTCCAGATACACTACATTCACTGGCTCTCCTTCATCCATTTTACGTGTCACATCCTCAAAAAATTCCAGAAGATTAGTCAAGCAGGATTTTGCCTTCATAAATCCATGCTGACTTGGACCATTCCTTTTACTGCTATCCAAATGTGCCATTATTTCTTCTTTAATAATTGACTCCAGCACCACCACCTCCCCACCACCGATGTCAGGTTAGCTGGTCTATAATTCCCCATTTTCTCTCTCGTTCCTTTCGTAAAAAATGGGATAACATTAGGCTACCCTCCAATCCACAGGAACTGAAACTGAATCTATAGAACATTGGGAAATTATCATTAATGCGTCAACAATTTCTAGAGCAACCTCCTTGAGTACCCTGGGATGTAGACCATCAGGCCCTGGGGATTTATCAGCCTTCAGTCCCATCAGGCTACCCAATACAATTTCTCGCCAAATGCAAATTTATTTCAGTTCCTCTGTCCTCTCGTACATCTGGGAGATTGTGCCTTCCTTAGTGAAGACAGAACCAATGTACCTGTTCAACTCATCTACCATTTCCTTATTCCCCATAATAATTTCACCTGTTTCTGCCTTCAAGGGATCCACATTTGTACTAATCTTCGTCTCTTAACATACGTAAAGAAGCCTTTACTATCCTTCTTTATATTCTTGGCAAGCTTACCTTCGTACTTCATTTTTTCACCCCGTATTGCCCTTTTTGTTACCTTCTGATATCCTTTGAAAGTTTCCCAACCCTCTGGCTTCCCGCTACTCTTTGCTATGTTATACACCTTTTCTTTCAGTTTTATGCCATCCCTAACTTCCCTTGTCAGCCACGGTTGCCTCTTACTCCCCTTAGAATCTTTCTTCCTCTTCCTGTCGTCCTTCTTTCACATCCATATCCTACATACTAGGGGAAATTTACAGAGGCCAATTCACCAACAAACCCGCGTGTGGGAGGAAACCGGAGCATCCGGAGGAATCTTGTGTGGTCACAGGGAAATTGTGCAAATCTGCACAGATAGCTCCTGAGGTTAGGATCGAAACCTTTTGCCCTGGGCCCTGAGACAGCAGCTCTTCCAGCGATGCCATTTGTAGATAGAGCACTGTGCTCTGCCTTAATATCATAACACATATTTAAAAGTTTGGGTAATAGTGAAATATTTGGATTTGAATATCACACAAGATTTAGAATTATGGTCAAAATACATTTTCATGAAGTGTGTTGGTGCATCATGTTGTTTGATGCTACCTACACATATGTGCAATTTATGAATCAACCAAAGGAACAACATTAAGATTTTTTAAAATAGTAACATCATCTTTTATTAATAGGTTGCCCTGCGTGGATGAACGGAAAGCAGTGCAAACTGCATAACAATTAAATGGCCAAATCATTGAAATAATTAATCAACTGGCTTTACTTCAATTGTAATCTTAAGAAGAATGGCAAACAGGGAATAAGGAAAAACAGATAGATAGCAAATGGGTGAAAATTAATGCAATAATAAATGATCTGACAGATTCAGAAACACAAGATCAATGATCTGATTGGGGAGTTTGGTCCCTGGGGTTTTGACCTCTGTGATTTGAATTGAAATCTATTTGGATATTCTCAGACCTGCAGTATTAAGGACTTTGCCTAATGATTATGGAAGCGATTATTGAATGCTCTTCTGAATTCAACTGTTGCACCGTAGATTGAAGATCAGACCAGGGCTGAATCTTCTTTAGCAAGTGACTCTTCTCCAGAAATCCCAAAGGTTTTCCACTCTAATGGAATTGCTTCAACTTGCTCAGATTAATGCAGCTTCACCAACCCTCAAGAAAATCAATGCCTTCGAGGACAAAGCATCTTTTGTACAGAGTTGTAAGTGTTCCTCTTGCTCTACTTCCCTTTTCTTAATACTCTTCTTCTCTTCCATTTGCTTTCTTGCATTTTCCCCTGTCACTCTTCTCACCTTTTTCTTTTTCCCATCTCTGGTCCCCATACTTACCATATCCTGTGAAATTGCAACATCCATTCTTCTTATTTGCCTGTATTTATCACCTGTCTAAACACAACACCAGGATGGCAGTGCAGTGGCACAGCTGAGAGATCTGCTGCCTCACAGCACCAAAAACCCATCAGGTTAAATCCTGACCTCAGCTGCTATCTGTGTGGAGTTTCCACATTCTCCTTGTGACTGTGTGGGTTTCCTCCTGGTGCTCTGGGTTCCTCCCACATCCCGAAGATTTGCAATTTTGTAGGTTAATTGGCCTCTATAAATTATACATACTATGTAGGGAGTGGATGTGAAAGTGGGAAACAATATTAATATGATGGGTTTGGTTTAGTTTATTATTGTCATGTATACCAATGTGCATACAGTGAAAAAGCTTTTGTTTGCATGATTGATGGTTGGCGTGCACTCGGTGGGCTTAAGGGCCTGTTTCTATGCCATTTTTTTCAGTCAATTCAATCAATTGATTCTGCAACTCAATCACGATGTATGGACATTGTAACACTCCAGGTCGGCTCCAGTTCCAGCTACAGATATTCTGTATTTAAACACAAAAAGCTGGAGTAACTCTGCGGGTCAGGCAGCATCTCTGAAAAGAAGGAATGGCTGACATCTCGGGTTGAGACCCTTCTTCAGGGGGGTGGGAGATAGATAGATAAGGAACTGTGTAGGTGTGAAAATAGGGCAATGGGAATGCAGAACAAGGAAAATGTAGAATAGATCATTGTTAGCTGGGAGAAGGTAACGACAAAGCAAACAGCGAGAACATGTGGTTGGAGACAGTCAGACTAGTCGGAGAACTGGAAAGGGAGAGGGATGGAGAGAGAAAAAGGGAGGGTTACTTGAAGTTAGAGAAGTTAATGTTCATACCGCTGGGGGTGTAAGCTGCCCAAGTGAATTATGAGATGCTGTTCCTCCAATTTGCACTGGGCCTCACTCTGACAATAGAGGAGGCCTAGGACAGAATGGTCAATGTGGGAATGGGACGGGGAGTTAAAGTATTTAGCAACCAGGATATCAGGTAGGTTCAGGCGGACTAAGCGGAGGTGTTCATTGAAATAATCGCCGAGGTTGCACTTGATCTCACCGATATACAGGTGTCCACACCTGGAACAGCTGATGCAGTAGATGGAGTTGGAGGAGGTGCAAGTGAAGATCTGGCTCACCTGAAAAGACTGTCGGTGACCTACAGAAATTCTGGAGTGGGTACCTGTGATGTTTTCGCTGTAGAATGGTTTGGATTAGGGAGTGAACAAGTGTTAATGGTTTTTGCACAAGCTGAAGATTTCAGGAAATTGCATGACTTTTAATATTCCATTTTCCTGATCGTAATCGCCTGCTCCTGCTTTCAGGAAATTAACTTTCTAAAATATTTTCATTAACCAACTTTTAGCAGCATTGGAAATTGTTTAGTTGGGGAAATAGCGTTCAAAATCTATTTTCCTCCTTTGCTGAATTTATCATCGGTCCAAACACAATACCAGTGGATTAAATTGACCACTGTCACTGAAATGAGCATAAAAACCAACAGTGACGTTTGCCAAAGCCACGTTTTCAGTACAAGCACTCTATGTAGAGGGAAAAAAACACGAAGTGCTGGAGTAACTCAGTGGATCAAGCAGCATCTCTCCCTCGAATGGGGATTGGTGACATGTGTGTCGGGATCCTTCCTCAGATCCAATACATCATCTCTCCTCTATGCTGTTCTTTCTTTTGGGAAGAAACTACCCTACGATAGAAAAGAATGTTTGAAGATCAAGACCTTAAATTTGTCACAGAGGAAAAGGCCCAAACATATTTTCAAGGTATTCCTTGTGGGGGGTGGGGAGAAGCAGCATCTCTTCTGGCTTGCGTCTGCTCTAACGAGAATTTGGGATGACATTGAGAACCTTGAGTTCATGGAATGGAACCATAAACAGTGGAAGGAGAGCCCGATCTCCTAAGTTACCCTCCCATTTGTGGAAGAGTCTGCAATTTCCTCTGTCTCATCTTAGTCATGTAGTGGAAGTGCCTCAGAAAAACAGCCAACGATCAGTCTGAAGAAGGGTCTCGACCCGAAACGTTGCCCATTCTTTCTCTCCAGAGATGCTGCCTGTCCCGCTGAGTTACTCCAGCATTTTGTGTCTATAATTAAAGATTTGTTCCACCATTTATCATTCCTCTTCTCCCTGCTCCTGATTTGCAGTAGGTACAAAAGCTTGAATGTGTACACCGCTAGCCTCAGAAACAGCTTCTTCCCATCTTAATCAGGCTTCTGAACGGTCCTTCCATAAGCCTAGGTTATTGTCCCAATCACCTCCACCCCACTGCGGACAGTGGATTTTGTCTATAGAATTGTTGTACCTGTACTACAATGCTGAGAACTATATTCTGTACTCTGTACCTTCCCCTTTGCTCTACATACTGTACTTGAGTTTGGTCTGATTATATTCATGTACAGTATTAACTGATTGGATAGCATGCAAAACAAAGCTTTTCATTGAATCTAAGTGCAAGTGACGATAATAATACTAAACCTAAACCTAAAAAGACATCCTCAATCCTGGGGGATACCTGAAGAAAGAGAATGTGCTTTCATTGATTTGCTGCAAGCTTCTGTAAAAATCAACATAAAGTTGGAAAGTGTACAGAGAAGATTTACGAGGATGTTACCAGGACTCGAGGGTCTGAGCTATAGGGGGAGGTTGAGCAGACTGGGACTATTCCCGGGAGCGCAGGAGGATGTGGGGTGATTTTATAGAGGTGTATCAAATCATGAAGGGAATAGATCGGGTAGACTCATGCCTAGAGTAGGGAAAGGGGACAAGATTGAATAGGAATCTGAGGAGTAACATTTTCACACAAAGGGTAGTGGGTGTATGGATCAAGCTGTCAGAGGAGGTAGTCTTCCCTTCTTCCCACAGGCAATAAGACTGGTTAACAGACTGTGTCCCCTCCCCATATATCATACACCAACACATCTAACCTCACCCATACTTTGACAGCTAGGCACCTATCAAAGCAAAGCCACTGTTCGGTCTGAATGTTTGTTTTTATATTCATTATTTGGCCTATTTTAGATATGGTAATTATAATTTTTAAAGCTATATGTACTAAATCTGTTTTTATTAACTGCACTGACGGGAACTGGTTGAGAAACATTTTTTTCGTTTCATCTGTGTATGTAAGTACTCAGTTAAAATGACATTCAAGTAAATACTGAATACTGAATAGTTGAGGCAGAGACTATCTCAACGTTTAAGAAACAATTAGATGGGTACATGGAAAAGACAGGTGTAGAAGGATATCGACCAAAAGCAAGCAGATGGGACTAATGTAGATGGGGCATGTTGGCCAGTGTGGGCAAGTTGGGCTGAAGGCCCTGTTTCCACACTGTATGACTCTATCCCCCGCTTTGAAGCCGACATTCTACCTACAAACATCCTCACCCAAGCTATATCACATTCTTAGTGCAAAGGCAGAGAAGATACAGCCCAAGATTTTCATAATAACATGCTACAAAAACAGCTCCACCAAAACAAGTGGCAGCAGACGTCTGCACAGGCACTAACATGGAGCGTTTAATGCCGAAAGCCCTAAGGCATATTTCACTGGGAATGCATCAAAACAAAACAAAACAAAACAAGATAAAAGGAGCGTGTGCTGTAAATGCAATACTCACTGTGGGTCCTGAGATAAATTAAGCTGCTGCTTTAAAGATCACAGCATGATTTGGGTCTTTGAAGAGCTTCAAATTATATATTTTCAAATAGACCTCTAACTTGGGCAGATTCTGCCTTTTGCTACTCAAAATGTGTTAACAGTGCTTGCTGCGCTTGGCACGTTCCACTACCTCGATTTATAGAGGAGCCACAAGTTATCTACAAGCATAGCCAATCTCAGTGCAGCCGAAATAATCCCCTCACCTCCGTGTAATTGATGAAACTCACTAATATTGCACACTGGTAAGCTTCTTACTGGAATCATTTTTTGAGCCAAATAATGTTATTGGATTTCAAGGAACCAGAATGGTAGTAAAATACCTCGCTTTGGTTAAAGTAGAATCGTTTTCAGGGGTAGGTAGAGGCAAGGGCCTGAGGGAACTTGAAGGCAGGCAAGGATTTTAAGCTTAATGGGCATGGCGACAATAAGGAGGAGAAGATTGGAATAATTGCAGGACAGAACATGAGCTGTTAAGTGTTGAGCAAGATGAGAGGCTCAGTTCAGTTCAGTTTAGTTTATTGTCACGTGTACCGAGGTACAGTGAAAAGCTTTTGATGCATGCTAACCAGTCAGCGGAAAGACGATACATAGAAACATAGAAAATAGGTGCAGGAGGAGGCCATTCAGCCCTTTGAGCCAGCACTGCCATTCATTGTGATCATGGATGATCGTCCCCTATCAATAACCCGTGCCTGCCTTCTCCCCATATCCCTTGACTCCACTAGCCTCTAGAGTTCTATCTAACTCTCTCTTAAATCCATCCAGTGACTTGACTTCCACTGCCCTCTGTGACAAGGAATTCAATAAATTCACAACTCTCTGGGTGAAAAAGTTTTTTCTCACCTCAGTCTTAAATGACCTCCCCTTTATTCTAAGACTATGGCCCCTGGTTCTGGACTCGCCCCACATTGGGTACATTTTTCCTGCATCTAGCTTGTCCAGTCCTTTTATAATTTTATATGTTTCTATAAGCACACCCCTCATCCTTCTAAACTCCAGTGAATACAAGCCTAGTCTTTTCAATCTTTCCTCATATGACAGTCCCGCCATCCCAGGGATCAATTTCGTGAACCTACGCTGCACTGCCTCAATCAGAAGGATGTCCCTCCTCAAATTAGGAGACCAAAACTGTACACAATACTCCAGATGTGGTCTCACCAGAGCCCTATACAACTGCAGAAGAACCTCTTTACATCCTATACTGAAATCCTCTTCTTATGAAGGCCAACATTCCATTAGCTTTCTTCACTGCCTGCTGTACCTGTAAGCCAACTTTCAGTGACCGGTGTACAAGGACACCTAGGTCATGCTACACCTCCCCCTTACCTAACCTAACCCCATTGAGATAATAATCTGCCCCCTTGTTTTTGCCGCCAAAGTGGATAACCTCACATTTATCTATATTACACTGCATCTGCCACGCATCTGCCCACTCACTCAACCTGTCCAGGTCACCCTGCAACCTCCTAACATCCTCTTCACAGTTCACACTGCCACCCAGCTTTGTGTCATCTGCAAACTTGCTAGTGTTGCTCCTAATTCCCTCTTCCAAATCATTAATATATATGGTAAACAGTTGCCGCCCCAACACCGAGCCTTGCAGCACACCACTCGCCACTGCCTGCCATTCTGAAAAGGAACCATTCGCTCCTACTCTTTGCTTCCAGTCTGCCAACCAATTTTCTATTCCTGTCAACACCCAACCCTCAATACCATGTGCTCTAATTTTAGTCACCAGTTTCCCGTGTGGGACCTTATCAAAGGCTTTCTGAAAGTCTAGATACACTACATCCACTGGCACCCCTTCATCCATTTTACTTGTCACATCCTCAAAAAATTCCAGAAGATTAGTCAAGCATGTTTTCCCTTTCATAAATCCATGATGACTTGGACTAATCCTTTTGCTGCTATCCAATGCCCCATTATTACCTCTTTAATAATTGACTCCAGCATCTTCCCCACCACCGGTGGATTGATTACAATCAATCCATTTACAGTGTACAGATACATGATAAGAGAATAATGTTTAGTATCAAAGAGGTAGATAATAGTTCAGCCCTGCTCTCTGGTTGTCGGAGGATAATTCGGTTGTCTGGCAACAGCTGGGAAGAAACTGTCCCCGAATCTGGTGGTGTGCGTTTTCACACTTCTATACCTTTTTCCCTGATGGGAGAGGGGAGAGGAGGAAGTGGCCAGGGTGCGACTCATCCTTGTTTATGCTGCTGGCCTTGCCGAAGCAACGTGGAATCAATTGAAGGGAGGTTGGTTTACTTGATGGCCTGGGCTGTGTCCACAAGTCTTTGTAATTTCCTACGGTCCTGGATGGAGCTGTTTCCAAACCAGAGCATTATAAGGAATATATAGCGCAGAAACAGGCGTTGGATCAGAAGGTTCATATTTGTATCAAGGCGGCATCCCTTCTGCTATTCTTTATCTAACTCTCTCAGCATAACCTATTGGTCCTTCATTAAGTGCTTATCTAACTGAATAAGTCTATGCCACTCAGCTCAGCTACTCCTTGCGGTATCAAATAGCACATTGCAATCACTCTCCTCGGTCTGCTGTTGGATTTAATAACAATGGTTTTTTCTTGTGGCAACTTGTCCTGATCCATATCAACTCTACAACATGTAGAGTCACGGTGGTGCAGCGGTAGAGTTGTTGCCTTACAGCGAATGCAGTGCCGGAAGCCCGGGTTCTGTAAGGAGTTTGTACGTTCTCCCAGTGACCTGCTTGAGTTTGTTCCGAGATCTTCGGTTTCCTCCCACACGCCAAAGATGTACAGGTTTGTAGGTTAATTGGCTTGGTAAAGGTAAAAATTGTCCCTAGTGTGTGTAGGATGATGTTAATGTGTGGGGATCACTGGTCAGCGTGGACCCAGTGGGCCGAGGAGCCTGTTTCCGTGCTGTATCTCTAAACTAAACTAAATTAAACGTGAGGCTGGCAGGTTGCGACCAGGTAAACCCAAAATATCGAACCCCAGGTCAGGAGTAACAGGGTTAAGCCCCTGTCCCACTTAGGAGACCTAAACAGCAACTTCTGGTGACCTTGCCCGCCACAAAAAATCAAGGTTGAGGTAACCTGCAACCTCCTACCACCTCCCACGCAAATGTTGAAAACCTTCCTCGGCTATGAAGAAAACTGGCTTCGACTAGGCCTGCGACTAAAAAATGATCGTTTTTTAAAACGGCAACCTATTTTTAGTCGAGGTCTTTTTTAATCATGATGAAAAAATAGCAGCAACCTAGATGAAGCCTCGACCACGCGGAAACCACTTTCGACCATTAGGGAGAGTAACCAAAACCTCCGGTGACCTCATGGAAACCTTGGGTGGTGGGCAAAGTCACCAGAGGTTGCTGTTTAGGTCTCCTAAGTGGGACAGGGGCTTTAGGGTATCAAAGTTTGCTGGGTGAGTGAATAGTGGGATGAGGTGAGGTGGGAGTCGCTCTTCCTAACGCCATGAGCAGGTTTGGTTTAGTTTGATTTAGTTTGGGAATCCACCCCCATATCCTGTATCGCGCACTAGATTAAGATTTATTAATTTCAGTGAGGCTTCCACGTGTTTCGGTGGTGCTGATTTTAAGGCCAACTCAAACTGTGTCTACCTTCAGTTTTCAGCAGCTGCCATCCAATTTGAATAAAAAGGGCAGCAATTTAAAATTGACCTTTGCAGCTGGATGCTGAGAAAATGAGTTGTAGTTCTGCACGATGTGTGTGAAAGAACCGATACTGCTGTCTCAGGAGACTTGTTACAAAATATAGCTTTTAGCTGGAAACCATTCGTGTGCAGCAGCGGGCTGATGATTGACCCCGTGATAGAATGAAGTTTGGTCTGGCGTATTGTAATTTTCATTGGGGGTCTTCTGTACATATTTGTGCATGTGTAAGCTATTTTACTTAGCTTCAGGTAAATTAGAATATTCTGTCTCCTACTGAACACAGGCGTGTATTCTTAAGCCCCTGTCCCACTTACGTGTCCTTGGCATGCTAATTACGCGACCTCGTGGTCCCTCTGAGTTACACCAGCATTTTGTGTCTATCTTCAATTTTCTTGGCCCCGCTCTGGGAGTAGTAGTGGGGGCGGATCTGGACCGCAACGGCCGTGAGCCCCAGGTCGAGTTCGGCAATCGTTTGCCTGCTTCTGCTGCTGTTGGAGGTGAGACGTTGCGTTGCGTTGCGCAAGGGTCTTGGGCCTGTCCCACTTTGGCCGTCAGTTACGCGACAGTCTGGTGGCAAACGGAGATTTTGTTCGCTACAAAATTTCGGAACGCCTCGCGATATCGAGCACAACTACATACCCCTCCGCGCTTCTCAGTGGGACTGGCCCCGCACGGCCATACGATGCCCGTGCGCCTCCTGCCTTCTCCCCAAAACCCTTGGCACCCGTTCTAATCAAGAATTTGTCTATCTCTATTACTTGGTTATACATTTTACTCTTTCATAAACTAGTTCAAATTGACCTGAAGAACTAATTGCTTTCTTTCGACAACTCATGAATAAATCCCAGATTTCTTCATCTGAGATGTGTCAAAATGAACCAATAATGTTTTCCTACTTTCGATTTCTTTTTTGGTTTTGCTGCAATGGTAAAATGCTGATTATAGTTTTTCTTTAGTAAGTGCAGAGGTGCACTCATTGGACAAGTCATTGTGAATATCAGTGTTTCTCGTTAAACATTTATAAAACTTAAATGCCAAATTGTATCTCTCTTAAAGCTATAGATGATTTTGGCATAAAGTCTGAAACAAATAATAGAGAATCAACACTGTGAAGAAAATAAACAATAGACAATAGGTGCAGGAGTAGGCCATTCAATGTGAGCATGTCTGATCATCCACAATCAGTACCCCATTCCTAACTTATCTCCACATCTCTTAACTCCGCTATCCCTTATAGCTCTATCTAACTCTCTCTTGAAACCATCCAGCGAACCAGCCTCCGCCGCTCTCTGAGGTAGTGAATTCCACAGACTCACAACTCTCTGTGTCAAAAAGTTTTTCATCATCTCCGTTCTATATGGCTTACCACTTATTCTTAAGCTATGGCCCCTGGTTCTGGACTCCCCTAACATTGGGAACATGTTTCCTGCCTCTATATATTCCCACCTGCCTTAATAATATTATATGTTTCAATAAGATCCCCTTTCATCCTTCTAAATTCCATAGTATACAAGCCCAGCTGCTCCAATCTATCAACATGTGATAGCCCCGCCATCCCGGGAATTAACCTCGTGAACCTACGATGCACTCCCTCAATTGGAAGAATGTCCTTCCTGAAGTTTGGAGACCAAAACTGCACACAATACTCCATGTGTGGTCTCACTAAGACCCTGTACAAATGCAGGAGGACCTCTTTGCTCCTATACTCAACTCATTTTGTTATGAAGGCCAACATGCCATTTGCATTCTTCACCGCCAACGGATAAATAACTCTCGGGGAGGGGGGGGGGGGGGGAAGGGGGGGAAATAAAATGTACGAGAAGAAAATAATTGAAAAGGTTTGCCCAGTTTCATTAAAAATCTTAATTTTAAGCACATTATGTCTAAGCGAGAATAATTTGCAAGTCTTTGGAGAAAGAGCAGGGGAATGAGATTGTGAGTTTTTTCTGCTAGTTGCGGTAATAAATAAATACCCTGCAATGGTGTTCACCAAGGAGAATGGCATGGAGGACAGTGTGTTCATATGGTGTATACTAAAATGCTAGCACAGATTAGATCTAGGAGTTGGCATTGGAGTTAAACTGGATAAATCCCCAGGGCTGAATGTGATCTATCTCAGGCTATTGAGAGAGACAGCAAGGAGATTGCAGTTAGACACCAAATGCTGGAGTAGCTCGGCAGGACAGGCAGTATCTCTGGAGTGAAGGAATAGGTGACGTTTTGGGTCAAGACCCATCTTCAGGAGATTGCATTGGGCTTTACGAAGATTTTGTATCCTTTCAAGCCACAAGTGAAGTTATGGAAGACTGGAGAATAACTAATGTTGTTCCTTTATTTAGGAAGGAAAGTAAAAATAACCCCATAAATTATAGGTAAGTGAGCCTCACATCAGTGGTCGGGAAGTTATAGGAAGAGATTATTGGGGATCAGATTAGCTTGCATTTAGAAGAGAATGGGCTAATAAGAGATGTTTTCCACTGCTGTTCATGTCTTATGCGATTCAGATCATTAAACAGAGGAGAAGGAATAGGCAATTCAGCCCATCGACTCTGGTCCGCCATTCGATCATGGCTGATTTATTTTTCCCTCTCAACCCCAGTCTCCTGCCTTCTTCACATAACCTTTTATTATTCAATCTTTGCTTCAAAAATACCCCGTGGCCTGGCCTCTATTACCATCTGTGGCAATGAATTCCATAGATTCACCACCCTCTGGCTAAAGAAATGTAATTAAGGCTGAAGTTTTGTAAAGTTGCAGTCTGATTATTTTAGAGAAAATAAAGTGAGTGGCAGGTCTTTGTCCATGGAATTAGATTTGACCAAATCCAATATATGGAGTGAACCAGAACTTTAAAGGCTTTAGAAATTTCAGCTTTTTCTTTGTGACTTTTCATGAGCAATTGATGTGGTCTGTTAACCGCTGGTCACATTGGATATTCATGAAACCCACTGGAACTTTACATATTCAGTGTATAAAATCATGAGAGGAATAAATCAGGTAGATGCACAAAATCTCTTGCCCAGAGTAGGGGAATCGAGGACCAGAGGACATAGGTTCAAGGTGAAGGGGAAATAGGATTTAAATAGCCAATAGACAATAGGTGCAGGAGTAGACCATTCGGCCCTTCGAGCCAGCACTGCCATTCAATATGATCATGGCTGATCATCCCCTCTCCCCATATCCCCTGACTCCGCTATTTTTAAGAACCCTAACTAGCTCTCTCTTGAAAGCATCCAGAGAACCTGCCTCCACTGCCATCTGAGGCAGAGAATTCCACAGACTCACCACTCTCTGTGAGAAAAAGTGTTTCCTCGTTTCCGTTCTAAATGGCTTACTCCTTATTCTTAAACTGTGGCCCCTGGTTCTGGACTCCCGCAACATCAGGAACATGTTTCCTGCCTCTAGCATATCCAAACCCTAATCTTATATGTTTCGAAATGGGTAATCTTTTCACACAAAAGGTGGTGGGTGTATGGAACAAGCTGCCAGAGGAGGTAGTTGAGGCTGGGACTATCCCAACATTTAAGAACAATTAGACAGGTACATAGATAGGACAGGTTTGGAGGGATATGGACCAAGCGCAGGCAGGTGAGACTAGCGTAGCTGGGACATGTTGGCCAACAGTGCCGGATTTACCTTTAGGCTTGGTAGGCTGACGACGAAGGCCTCAAAATCTAGGGGGCCGCCGGCCAAGGTGTATAATATTTTTGACACTGTCATAGGCCTTTCTTGCATATGTTGTCACAATGCATTGTAGTCCCCAAACAACCCTTCAGTAAATTTCCTTGCCCACCATTTCAGAATAATATTGTTTTAAGCCGATAACTCGACACTAGCACTGGCAATAAAAAGCACAGATTTCCAGCCCCTTATCTCATTGGCCACGCTCGGTTGCATATCTCATTGGCCACGCTTTCACACGTGCTCCAGTAAGCAACGATGACGGGTGCAGGGAACATCTTTGGATACTTGCAGGCTTCAAAAGTCAAAACTCAGGGGTAAGTAGAAAGTGCAAAGATAATTGAACTATTTAGTTAGCAAGGAGCAATGCTAGGGGTAGAGCTGATAATCGTTGCTAGAAACCTACTGTGTAGTGCTGTGGCTGCCACTGTCAGGTTAGTAGTAAAACTAAGCTTATTCGTAGCATCTTTGTTAACGATAGGAAAAAACATACTCGTTTTGTAAACGGTTTTTGGAAGCAGATTTGATTCAGATTTTGCAATATAATTGTCAATAAGGAACAATTCTTTAAGAAATATTTCCCAAATATTATACAGAAATTTGTTTTCTTCACTCAAGTGGACCCCATTTTGTGAGAACGCCCCTTCATGTTTTCCTTTCTAATAACTGTTGAAGGTTAATTTTACTTTTTATTTTCAGATTCTAATCTGAGCATGAGTAAAAGATTTGAAATTGCTGCTAGCAAGCGCTAGAGAAAGACACTTGATAATGATACGGTAAAGCAGTTAAGACCAATCTCTGCTTTCTTGGATCAGCCACTGACCGAGGCAACAAGTGCCAGCGGTGAAGCAGATACATTGATACTAACACAAGGAAATCAGTGTGGTGGAGCTATCCAGCCAACTACTAGCATTCAACCAAAAGAAAACCTCCCTGAAACAGAAACCAGCAAAGCAGGACGTGGAACAGCAAGCTAATATGAGTAAGCAGCCATGATGCCGGCTCAAAATGAAAATATAGAACTAATTCAGGAGTCACTTAATGGACAGGGAGAGGCTAAAGAGCGACAAGAAAATAATGTGTTTAGTCAGAATTTTCAGCTGACACCTGGCAAGGTAGGCCAAGTCCAAGGTATTCCAGACTCACATATACATGATACCAAACATAGATCTACTCTAACAGACGTTGGTTTGTGGACAGAATAATCACATGAGGACATATCCTATTGGGTAGAAAGGGGCCCCTCTCAAGTTCATGAATCATTGTGGACCATTTTCAAATTCCAAGGGAGTGTATAAAAAGTAGTCTAGGTTTTGCACAAAGGCTCTTATTTTATTCAACAAAAGTCAACGGGGAAACATATAGCCGAGAGTGGCTTGTGTATTCTCCCTCAAAAGGCCGGATATATTGTAAAACACTTCCATCTTCCTCTGGTCGTGGGTGTGGGGGATTGGGAGGGACCTCACAAGTGGAATAGCTTAGGGCCTCTCTTCATCTAAATCCGGCACTGTTGGCCGATGTGGGCAAGTTGGGCCGAAGGGCCTGTTTCCTCACGGTAAATTACTATATTCCTTATGATGTGAATGCTAGCACAGCAGTGAATGTATCACAGTAATGAGATTATTGATGATTGCCAGTTGTGCTTACATGAAGATGGATATAACACTCTTAACTAATTTGTATATTACGAACTCCCATTAGAATTGTACTTTCTTGTTAGTGACAATATGATGAGAATGTGTTGTATGATGACCTAATTATACATTACTCCACACAATGGAATAGGCAGAAGACTTGGAAGAGGCAGGAAAATTGCCATTCCCTACACACTAGGGGCAATTTACAGAGGCCAATGAACCTACAAATCCACACATGTGAGATGTGGGAGGAAACCGGAGCACTCGTAAGAAAACTAACGTGGTCACGAGGAGAACGTGCTAACTCCACGCAGGCAGCACCCAAGGTCAGGGTTGAACTCCACGCAAGGCAGCACTCTACCCAGTTGCACCATTGTGCTGCCCCCAATTATATATTAACTAGTTTGTTTATTGTGCAGCTTTTAAGTGTCAGCTGACAAGACACACTCTTTTTACATTTCTTAACAGCTAAAAGTTGGTTTTGGAGTAATGTTCCCTTTTCACCGGAAACAGAGTAGCTGTTATTGAACGATAAATGTTTTTTTGGAAATCTTGGCCAGTTTTATCACCCTCCTTATTGACAGCATTAACAGCAGCAGCTGCTGGAACCCTGGAGAATTGTCAGAAAATTAGGAAATGTACTTACGAATTGTCTATTTTTCTGTGTGTGCAGTGGCATTCTACAGAATCAGTCTCACGCAGACCTTCAATTAAATAGAAGGTCCCTCGAGCTCCAGTTCATTCATCTCACATGGAAGTGAATCCTGTGGGATTTTGATATTCCATGTCCATTCTTGATAATTCTCTTGTTTTAGTTCCATGGTTAGAGCAAAAATATTGCACTCGTTTTCAGGAATATGAAGTTAAAGTTGACTTTACTGGTCTGGAGTTAACTCGGCATCCAGAAGAGATGGGACAAAGGATCGGTATCCACGCTGCATGATTCCATGACTATGGAACAGCACTTCCAGACCAGGCACTCTGCTTCTGTATATGGTAGAAATGACTCTATGGTATATGAGAAAAAAAACATAAATACTCTTTCAGAAAGATGGATGGGAAGAAGAGAAATAGATTGAGAAAGAGAGCAGAGATAAATGTTAAGAAGGATAGCAGAGAAAGAGGCTCAGAAGGAGAGAGGAGAAAGAGGCAGAGACGGAGAAAGAAGTTATCAAAATAAATGAGTACAAACATTGCTAAAGCAGAAAGAATGAAAATATTAATTGAGTAACAAATTAATCCTGAAATAAAACCAGGGAATGCTGGAAATACTCAGAATGCCAGTCAGCATCTGTGATGACATCTGTGATGACATAAACAGGAGTCAATATATCAGGCCAATGAACTGCATCAGAGTAACATTGGAAAATGTTGCTGTTGACTTCCAAATGCTTTGACTTGTATGTTAGGCCACAAGAGCCGAAGGCCTCTCATAATCCAGTTTTTATGAAGGTTGCTGTGCACGTTAAAAGAATCCATGCACAAGTATGGCCCACTCCTCAGAAACTTAGTTCTGAATTTAGTCCTCAAATCTAAAAGACTGCCAAACAAAAAGATGCTTTCGACAAGAGTAATTGTAATGGGTAAATATCCCTGCTGAAACTTCTGGAAAGCTCAGTCATGGCTTCCTTTGGGAGACACCTCTGTTGTTACAAGTCTAGCAAGTACTTGGAGCTTCCTCTATCGTCGACTCCGATGTTAGCTAACTCTGGCTGCTTGAAGTTTTACGCACAGACTTCTGGTGCCAGAATCTAAGAATTGCGGAGAATGAAATAGGTTAGGGTCGGATTAGTGTTAAAATGGGTGCATTGATGGCCAATTTGGGCTGGAAAGCCTGTTTCTGCGCTTTCCCTCTCAATGAATCTATCTATGAATCTACAGATGGGCTTAGATGTGGAAAAATACACCATGGATGGGTTTGGCCATGTGATAAACAACAGATATAAATGTTTGATAAAGGAGCAATGCTATGGCCTATGCATTTAGCCCAGAGAGAAAGGAGAAAGTGCTTACTAGGCTGAAAATGCAGAAACATGAGATGTATTTGGAGTGGGAAAGACAGATCGAGGGAAATGAATAGTCCCTGAGGTGAAGGCTAAGAGTAAACATTGTTTTTGGTATAATCATAATAACAGGGCTGTCAGAGAATGGATACAATCCTTAAATGTTATAAAATGAGAATGAAAGTAAAAGTTAGAATAAAATAAAATATGTTCTGAAGAACTCTTTCCTCCAAATATCCTCATGTTGGCCAGCAGAGTAAAATATCAAGTTCAACCACTGACTTAACCGAGATGGAAGGTCATTTGAAACATTTGAATCAGGGAAACACAATTTTGGAATTTAATTACACTGTATATAGATTCACTTCTATTCCGGGAATTTAGCACAATTGGAGATTTGTATAAACAGATTTATTTCTGTTTCTTCAGGAACAATTTTGTGGAAATTTTAATGAACCAAACATTGCCTATTTTTCCTGACTTTCTACATTTGCTCCATTTTGCCAACCTAGATACAAATCTCTTAATTCCCTTCGGGGAGAAAAACCTGTTGATCTGAGTTTTAAATTTACCCATTGGTAGAATATTCACACTAGTCTGAGTTGAAGAACCACAAAAGGTCACAAACCTCTGAGTGGAAAGATATAAATGAGTTATCTTTCCCCTCACCCTTCTAATCTCCAGCAAGTGGAAGCCCAGTGCTGTCAAACGCTTTAATTTAGATCACCTTTCTTTCTTCCAAGCAGCAGGGAAAATACCTTGATTCCTCCTGCTCCTCTATATGAGAGCTGAGGAATCAACCAGATAAACTTGTGCCCCCTCTTAAGGAGGTCTTTCCTTCACACTCGTCTGCTTTCAGCTAAACTCAATTCCTTTAAACCCCTGGCAGGGTTTGTTTGATATACTTTTAAAATCATTTACAGACTGTGACATTGCTGGCCAGCCTGGTACTTAATGGTCAATCCAGAACGTGGAGGCACTATCTTGAACTGCTGCAGTCCTTATTATAATTGTATTCCCACACTACTATTAGATGGGGAACTTAAGAGTGTTACTTGACATTGGTGAAGAACAGCGATGTGCTTTCAAACCAAGGTGTCCGTGATTGGAGGGTATCGGTGGACATGGTATCCATGGCATATCAGTGGTGGAAAGACCGAATGATTAAAATGATGAATGCTCTGCCTCATTTCGGGTGTTCATAGAGTCTTATACAGCATGGAAACAGGCCCAACTTGCCCACACCAACCAACATGTCCCAGCTACACTAGTCCCACCTGCTTGCATTTGGCCCCAATCTGTTTAAACCTGTCCTATCCATGTACCTGTCTAAATGTTTCTTAAATGTTGCAATTGATTACCCATTGTGTGGGGGGGTTCAACTTTATTTTTATTGAAGCAGCATTCACGCAGGCAAGTGGAGAGTATTCCATCACACTCCTAACTTCTAGACGGTGGGATTTCTCTGGGGAATCTTTTACGTGGAGGTGCCCTTTAAGTTTGTGATCAGAGGATATCATTCATCCCTACAACCCCCGAGATGTTGATAATGAGATTGGCTATGGGAATGCTGTTGCAAGGTGAAGTGGAAAACAGAATGCTATTTTAATGTAAGTGTGTTGGGCAGGATGTGTGGAAAGAGAGAGTTAATGCTTTGGGTTGTAAGCACTTCATCAGGTGCTGCCCGACCTGGTGAGTTTTACATGCATTTGCTGTTTTTGCATCACATTTCCTACATCTATCATTTTTTCATTTTTATGATGCATCTCTCTGAATACTATTGTTAATTTGTCTCTTGCCGTTTTGATAAGAAAAATACTTTACATGCTTCTAAGGAAAGTGAATGGTTTTGCATTTTTACATTACACAGTCTGTCACCTTCTTATCCCGTCTATTTATATCTCACCTACCTATGAATCATCATTAAATGTACAACACGTGGTCTTGTAGTCATACAGCACGAGACAGGCCCTTCGGCCCAACATGCATGCCAAGCAAAATGCTGCATACAAGCTGGTTCCATTTGCCTGCATTTGGCTCATATCCCTCTTAAACATTTCCACCACATGTACCTGTCCAAGTATCTTTTAAATGCTCTTATATGCTCTCAACTAGCTAATCCAGCAGCTAATTTCATATCCCTGCCACCCTATCATCAAAGTCAATGATATTGATCCTGTCATTTCTATCTTCTATTAATCAACGTTGATCCATTTCAATATGTTTTTCAAATTGGGCTGGATGATGTAGTGTCCAATGGCCATTTTCAATTCTGATTATTTTGGAATCTTAGAATCATTTTGCACATTAGCCATTAAGCCTGCGCCCGCACTTTGAAAGAACAAACTAAATAACCCCATTCACAGGTCCTTTTCATCCTAACTATGCACAATTATTCCCCTTCAAGTACTCGCACTAAATATAGTGCTTTTTTGAGGTGAGCAGATTGCCAACATCATATCACGATGCATTTATCTGAGATTGGAATCTAATTAAAATTATGAATATTCCGTCTTCTTAAACCTCTATAGAGAACAAAGTTTTAGCTGAAGTTCATAATGTTCAAAAGAGAAGATTCTGTATAAAACTATGCAGGGTGTCTCCCGATTATGGAAAGGCTAACGAATGGAAATCTGACATTATGCTAATTTTCCCATAAATTTTTAAGCATTTTTCAAGATAGGAAAGTTAGTTACAGAAATGCGAATATCTTTAGGGGTTATAGAATAAGGATAGCAGCTAGTTAATTCAAAAGGCAACAAGAAAAGCTGTTTGCAAGTAACGACCTGCAATAATCAAACACAATGGCTTTAAGTTTTAGCTGTCATTTCACAGCCAAAAGCCATTTAAAAGATTTGCTTTGAAAACTGTCAAGGCAAATCTTTTCTATTGGCAATTGTTAAAAAAAATCCATTGTTAAACAATGTAACATCCATTGATACTTTGTTACTAAAGTATTTTGATACTTTGTTACTAAGGGTCATTCTACTATAACTTGTGCTTCCATCACATGACTTGGATGTAATGTATTTGATGAATTAAGGATCATTATTTGTGATATGCCAGCCAAATACAATACAATACAATACAATACAATACAATACAATACGGGTTTATTCTTCACATTGCACATAAAGTGCAAGTGAAATGAATATGTCAGCAGCGATACAATGAGAAAGAACACACAATACACAATAAAAATTTAACACAAACATCCACCACAGCATTCATCACTGTGGTGGAAGGCACAAAATTTGTCCAGTCCTCCTCCATTTCCCCCCGTGGTCGGGACCAGAGTTCAGAGCCAGTCCATAGTCGGCTCTTCCCCACCGGGGACCGCGGCTTCAGGATGGTGTAGGCCACAGGCCGGCGGTCGAAGATTTAAAGTCCCCGCCGCGCTGCAGCCAGAAGCAGCGCAGACCGCAGGGCCGGCGGTCGAAGCTCCCCCTCCAGGGGTGATGGTAAGTCCACGCTGGGTCCGCGGTAGAAGTTGGCCGCGGGCCGGCGGTGGAAGCTTCTTCTTCCCCCGGGTCCCCCACGAGGGATCCCGGGCTGTAGACGCCGCGCCAGCTGGAGCTGTGCAGACCGTGGCTTCAGGCTGTCGGCTGCCGCGGGCCAGCGAAACGGAGCGCTCCCCTCCGGCGAACCCCAGCGAGGGCTCACCCACTCCACGCCGAGAGTCCATGCTGCGCCCGCCGCTGAAGTCCCGGGCACGTCTCCGGGAAAAGCCGCGTCGATCCTTCCTGTTAGGCCACGGGGGAGGCGACCTGGAAAAAGTCGCCTCTCCATAGAGGAGGCGACCGAAGCGGTTTCCCCCTTACCCCCCACACCACCCCCCACACAAAACACACCGAGAAACATCAAAAACATACTTTAAAACATACTCAAAAAACAAAAAAAGTTGAATAAAATGGACACGCTGCTGACAGGGCGCCGGCTTGCAGCGCCCCCACCGACAAATTGGTTACAATGTGATTTTGATCAGGGACGAGCCCCACAGAAATGTTGGTGGCACGGTGGCGCAGCGGTAGAGTTGTTGCCTTACCGCACTTGCCGCGCCAGAGACCCGAGTTCGATCCCGACTATGGGTGCTGTCTGTATGGAGTTTGTACATTCTACCCGTGACCTGCGTGGGTTTTCTCCGGGTGTTCCGGTTTCCTCCCACACTCCAAAGATGTACAGATTTGTAGGCTAATTGGCTTGATATAAATGTAAAATTGTCCCTAGTGTGTGTGGGATCATGTTTATATCACTGGTTGGTGCGGACTTGGTGGGCCAAAGGACTTGTTTCCATGCTGTTACACCATTGCCCCTTGAGAACACATGCTATTATTTTCGATGAGAGGCCATTAATGAGGTTTACTTTGGAAAATGACATTCATTTTAATGAAGCCAGTGTTTACAGTTCCTTGTGTCTACACTTATATTGACACTTGTGCAATGATATTTAATTAAACAATGCTCCATATGATCTTTCAGAAGTTCATAAGTGATAGGAGCAGAATTTGGCTGTTTGGCCCATCAAGTCTACTCCGCCATTCAATCAAAATATGATCATTCTCTCTTAACCCCATTCTCCTGCCTTCTCCCCATAATCCCTGACACCTGTAGAACTTTAGCTTGCTGTAACAAAATGAACTTATAGCTATTACAAACACCTTTATATCTCAAAGTCCTATGGGGAAAATAACCCTGTTGTTGTGAATCTGAAACCAACCTCTAACTCCCATTTTCACACTGACAGAACGTTTTTTATAAAGTGGGATTTCTTAGGAATGCAACTATCCTGTTACAACAGAACTACCTGCGCACAGGGAAAGGCAATAAATAAATGTTCATGTTAATTGACCCTCTTTGAAACTGTTTATTTCTGACCTATGGTACAATTGGTTTGCAGACAGTTCTCAGGAATGGAACCTATACTTATCCCATGAACTGTCTGTTTTGCTAGGATTTGGTGTAAATGTACTTACCATAAATTCAGCGTAAAAAAATGACATAAGATGATGCATTTGGCATCAGGTTCATGAGGTGTTATAAACAAATAAAAGCATAAAGGCAGTTTGTGCTAAAGGATAGCCAGCAATCCAGTGTGAAGCTTTAGCTAGCTGCAGATCTTGAGAAAACACTTTTCAGACTTCCAGGACATTTGATCACTCATTGCACCATAAGTTTTACCATTATGTACAGGAGAGTTATGTAACTTCCACAGCTGAAAGCTGGAAACATTTTGTATCTGTTCCCTCAGTCTTACCCAAGCTCAATGGTAAGACCATCAAGCATTGCTCCATTCAAAGGTCAGTTTATTAAAAATAGGGGCATCGCCAGGGACGCTGCACAATTGGCAGCCCTGCCAACAGTCTCTGTTTTTTAGTCTTTTTTAATTTTTATTACATTTTAAAAGTTTGTGTAAATGTTCTCCGGTTTGTTTTATGTGAGGGAAGGGGGTGAGGGGTCGGGGAAATTTTTTTTTTCCAGTTTCTTACTTTGCCAGAGATTGTATCTCCGGTCGCTCTGCGGCCTACCATTGATGGAGCTGGAGGCCTCGTCGGACTGACTTTGAGCCCCACCGCGGGGCAGGGACTTAACATTGTAGTTGATCCCTTGCCTGGGATCGCTCCAACCTCGGCCTGTGGACTGTACCAGCACGAGCTCGCAGTCTCGGGGGAGGCTAGTCGGGAGCTCCAACGATGCAGAGGCTCAACCAGCCCCGATGCGGGGTTTGATCACCGGCGCGGAGGAGCTGACATCCCCCTTGATGCAAGAGCTGATCGCCCCAATGCGGAAGGCCAAAACGCCGCCGGCTACGGGAATTAAGATCGTCCTGTCTACGGAGGACTCGAGATCTGAACTTTTCTTTTCGATTTCCATCACAGTGAGGAATGTGGAGGAGTCACTGTGGTGGATATTTATGTTAAAATGTTTGTGTTTTCCGTTGCTTTTTATTTGTATGACTGACTTGGTAAATGAAATTCCTCATATGGTGCAAAACATACTTGGCTAATAAAGTATTATTGTGATTGTGGTTCTCACATGTACCAATTAAGGTACAGTGAAACTCAAATTAACATACAGCCATACTTAAAAGAAAGCAATGGGACATACAACTACATAAAAGTAAACACCCACCACAGCGAAGTCCCCACATTTAATGGTAATTAAGATAAATATTGATATATTTATTACATTTCTTAATTGATGACATAAATATGTAAAGAAATTAATTAATTGTACTATGTACATTTTTTTTAAATGTTGAACTTTTAAAATTACATGAAATCAATGCACACTGCTTTGATTGTCAGAGATATTTAATTACAGTGAAGCAGTCTTTTGTCGGCCATCATAAACCATCAGAACTGTGCTGGGAGGTGTAGGTTTGGCCTGTATTGTTTCAGAGTCTTGTTGTCATTCATGCCCTTTGTTGCTCACATACCCAAGGCATCAAGCAACCTGCAATGGGTTGGTGGTTTGGTTGGTTGTGAGGTTGGCTCGGGGGCTAGATCATGTTCGATTCAACATAAAGTTTGTAAACTGGTATTTCTGTGTCTGCTGATATTCCACAGTGAAGACAGTCAGAATGATTGGTCTAGACAGAGTAGTTGAAATATTCAATGTTGTTGAGCCTTCACATTTTGTCATTGTTAATATATGTCAGAGAAAGAACAATTAAATGAAAATTCACCTTGACTCTAATTGCAGCTTATTTTGGGGGTGGTTGTCTATCTCCCTTTCCCATTAAAATTAATTCTAATCTTTGTTGAGCCCCTTCACTGGTAATTTACAATTTCCATAAAGCTGCTGCCTGTTCCTGAGAAGCTTTTGCACAAAATTCTCCACGTTCAACAAATTTGACCGTATTTCATACGTGCATTTGTGGATCCTTTTTTAAACAGCATCAATGGTATTGAAGTTTCTGGCTCAAAGTTACAGAGCTTGACTATGAGCAGAGGTCAAATTAACATTCAATAGACAGATACTCATTAACCTTGGATTACTGCAGCTGCCATTTCAATTTGCGTCTTTCATGCTCATGCTGAGTAACTGCTCTGGCCCAGTTCCTCTGCCAATATCCTCAGCACTTAGTGTTAAAGCACAAATCAGAAATACGAACCAGAAAAAAAAGTGAGGTCAATGATTTCATGTTGGAAAGTGTTGCTACCGTTGAAACTGCACTTGGACAGATTCACCGAGATACCTCCGTGCAACCCCAGCCACCTCTCATCCCCACTGACCATAACTGGCTCATTGCATGAGTATTGAGGGCAGGATCCATAGTCAGAAAGAGCCCCAGGGCTGTGATATTGATGTCTGAAGATGAGTCTCGATCCAAAACAGCACCCATTCCTTCTCTCCAGAGATGCTGCCTGTCCCGCTGAGTTATTCCAGCTTTTTGTGTCTATCTGCGAAATGTATGTTTCTACTGTTTCTTGAGTGCTAAATATGTGATGTTTCTAGGGTGGAGTCTAGTCCACTCAGTACTACACCCCCCCCCCCCCCCGCCCCTTCCACCTCCAAATGTATCATTTTGCCATTTTGGTTCCAAATTCAAAGGTAATTGCTACCTTTCCAACTTTAGCCTGTACTCTCGATTACAGACACCTCCTCTCCTCTATCACAGACATTCCCTCCACCTCCCTCCCTCTAATTGTATACGGTTTCAGTCTTTCTTTTATCCAACTTAAAATGCAGGTCTCTTTTTCAGTATTGATGAGCGGTCCTTGACCTGAAACATCTACCGTGTTTCTCTTCTCTCTGGGAAGGGAATGGACAGGTGATGTTTTGGGTTGGACCCGAAGCGGCACATGTCCAAACCCTCCCCAGATGCTGCCTGACCCGCAGGGTTCCTCCAGCACTTTGTGTTTTCTTGTGTCTCTAAAAGATCCCTGTAGCTGTGCTTTGAGTCTGTGATCCTTGCTTCAAGGCATAGCTATAGCCCAGAACTTAGCAGTCCACAGCCCACATTCTGCTTTCCAATCTGTGCAGTTGGCCGGCATAGACAAATTGCAGGTTGTTTTGTCCTGTTCAGCATGAACCGGATCCAGCTTGTCTGAAATTGTTTTGTTCACTTGTGTTAGAAGCAGAGGAACGTACTCATTCAAAGGGAAAATAGTAGAGAGGCCATAAATCTAAATTAAAAATGCTCCCCAGCCTAGCCAGTGTCTGTGGAGCCATAACCAGCCAATATTTGAGGCCAATGATCTTTCATTGCAACAGGCTTTCATTGCACCACTTTAAGATGCATTTGAAATGTAGTTATGGAAGTGAGGAAAGAGCTAATTCTACCAATTCTTCTAGCTGGTGCCAGCAATTCTAAGTAAGTTGATAGCATTGACTATAGGAGAGAAAGCTAGATCCTTAGATAAACATATAAGTGACCATGTAGATTTGAAGAGTCACAGAAGAATAAAATTGTCGGGCAAGGACAGTTCTTTGGTACTGGACTCTTGAGAAACAACATCAGGGGATGCATTATTCATAAATTGCTCAAGATTCCAGTCTCCAACACGATATATTTGGAGAAGGGAGGGTTAAGAGTAGAATGATATTCAGTGTCTCCTGATAACTGAATCAAATTTCACTCACATTATTTTTGAAATTTGAAGACATTCCTCCATGTTGCCAGGTTACTGTCCTAATTAGTTTAAAATAGCTTTCCAATTCTGCCTCTCCGTTAATGATATATCTGCACATTTTCAGTTCTTACAAATCTAAATCTATTCGCAATTTGCTTTTCAAAACGATTTGGACATTTTTCCAAACAGTATGTAGCCTTTCTATTCCTCTGACCACACTACTCTATCCAAAATGTGTAGAAAGGAACTGCAGATGCTGGTATATACCGAAGATAGACACAAAGTACTGGAGTAACTCTGCGGGTCAGGCAGCATCTCTGGGGGGAAAAGGATGGGTGACGTTTAGGGTCGGGACCCTTCTTCAGACTGAAAGTAGAGGGGAAGGAACAGGAGGTAAGAAAAGGCCAGAACAAATTTGACCAGCCTCTGTCCTTCCTTGATCATCTGTTGCCCGTCCTGCTTTGTCCTGGCCCTTCTTGCTTCCAGATCCCTCCCCTCTACTTTCAGTCTGAAGAAGCATCCCAATCTGAAACGTTGCCCACCCCTTTTCTCCAGAGCTGCTGCCTGATCCACTGAATTACTCCAGCACTTTGTGTCTGTCTTCAAGATACTGTATCCAGACCAAAATTAGTCTGCAATCTACATAAACATTTTGCGAATTCATTGTAATTTATCACAATTGTTTTATCTTTTAACAATACTACTTTTTAATTTGGTGGCATTCATGATTACTGAATTGGTATCTAAGAATTCAAATTATAAATTGTCAATGATTCAGTGCCTTTTCCCGTCAATTCACATGTCGTGCACTATTCATATCCCTTTTGTGACCGAGTTTGTTCTATTTCTCCTGCTTCCATGTATGCTTTGCATATGGGTTGGTACTCTTTTGAAGGCTATTTGAAAATTTATGACTCGTACATGAATGTAGGAACTAGAAAATAAATATTGAATGATTAGATTTTAGTCTTGCAGAAGAAATGAGAGAACTGCACGAGTGTCAATGGAGGAGTTCATCTTGCCAAAGGTAGAATAATTAATTAATGAGAGGAGTTACAACAGAGTTGTAGAGTGAATTTAGGGAGTGGACGAGGGCAGGTCTGGAGAGGGAAAAGAGACTGAAGATGGAGAATGAAGTAACACGCTAAGTGTTGAAAGTGAGCGTAGAAATATAAAGAGCAATGTTTGAGAATTTTGTCAGGGTAGAGGAATGGGAAATTAGTTTATCCTGTTCGGAATTCCTGTGAAGTTTTCTGTACAGAAAAAGATATTGCAGAAAGATTGTTCTTGTCTCTGAAGATTTTATCTTGTCGATCAGCTGGATATCCCATTGGACTTTGATTACCCTCTTAGACCCAGTGCAATTCTGCATCAATTGGATTATGATTTTCATTAATTTTTATTGTAATAAAATTTCACTCAAACTGGAACTGTGGTATAGTGGTATCTGCGGCCTTTTGTTGGAACCTTAGTCAGATTGTATTTGAAAGACTCTTGTGTTAATAGTTCATTGAAGCTGGGGCTCCACATCTGAAGAGCTAATTGCTGTATTTAGCATAAGAGCATATATATTTTTTAAATGATTTGTTCTTGACACAGATTGATACACTCATTCTATTACATAGATTTGGGGCGAGATTTTCTCTTTATTTTTCAAAATAAATGGATTAGCTTCAACGGATTTATTGACAGACATCACCGCTAATCGGTGATAGGAGCTTATAAGAGGTGGAAATGGGCAGTGGCACAGAAATTGAGCGTAGGTTTCAAGGAAAACAACAGTCCAGTGTAGTGCATATTGTATTGGCTATAAACACCTGCAAAATGTACCTTACAGTCGGTGCTTTTATTCTTGGCATTCATCTGCCTTAAACAAACTGCAGTTTTGTGTTTCATAGAAAAACAAATCAAAAGCATATCCCATCAGAGCCATGGCAGGTCATATCCCTGCCAGTACTCATCCATAATAATTTCTAATGTAGAGAGGATTATGGCAGCATAGTGGCATAGTGATAGAGTTGCTGCCTTACAGCGCCAGAGACCCGGGTTCAATCCTGACTATGGGTGCTGTCTGCACAAAATTTGTACGTTCTCACTGTGAACTTCTCTGGGTGCTCCGTAGACAGACAAGTTTGTAGGTTAATTTGCTTCTGTAAATTGTAATTTTAAATTGTCCCTAGTGCCTAGGATAGTGCTGGTATATGGGGTGATCGATCTCTAGTTGGCGCAGACTAAGTGGGATGAAGGGTCTGTTTCCATGCTGTATCTCTAAAGTCTAAAGTCTAAAGGATTTCTGTAGTGAGTTCTCAGCCATCAGATAATGTGTAAACATGTTCCCTCATCTACCATCCAATCCTTCTGCCAATTGAATTAATTCTACATCCCCTGTTTTTTAAATTCTTATTCTTGGGTGCAATTTCCCAACCTCTATATCCCAATCAAGATTCCCTTCACCCACCCTTGTTACAAAATAATTAACGGTAGCTCATCCAATCTTTTCTTTCTTAGCTAAAATGTCCACCTCTGATAACATCCTCATGCATCTCCTTTTGATCATCTTCAGTGCAACCACATATTTCTGGTATTGTGATGATTATTTGCACTTCTATTCTCTCAAGCATCTATCTTTTAAATGCTTTTGATGACACATAATGTTGGAGTAACTCAGTGGGGCAGGCAGCATCTCTGGATAGAAGGAATGGGTGGTGTTTTGACCCTTCTTCAATGCTTTTGTTCACTGGAGATTGAAGAACAGAAGCGGTTAGCTTGATTTAACTTGGGATGGAAAGCAAATGGATGAGAGCCAAGATTGACAGTAATAATCTTGTAAAAACAAGAAACTAACCCCTGGACTCATGCATGTGTGATCTATGCAAAGAAAATGTCACTGTGCAGTGCACTCGTGATAATATAGCACCATTGGATACATTGATCAAGAGGAGGCATGGGATATCTGAAAGAGGCGAGCTCCAAACTTGCCTGTGGATCATGGAAGATTTAAAAAAAAAAGATGTGACTTCTATGTCCTCTTCTGCCATTGATTATTCCAGACTAACTGAGCCAGAAGGCTGCAGCCATTCCCCCACAGACCTATTGTTGAAATAGCATTAGGTCTCACTGCAGTAATCAAAAGCTCGTTCAATGCATTTAAGGAAGAACCTGCTGGTTTGCAGGTAATGTCTTTGGAGAAGATGAAGACATAATTGTAGGCTGCAGGATTGTCAGCAAGAGAGTCTCGCAGACAATTTTAACTGCCAGGTTTCTGCAAGCAATTAAAACTGCTTAATTATTAGTATAAAGCATGTTTTGTGATAATTTATTTAAGAATTATAACATCATAAATTGACATTTAGAAATTACTATGACAAAGTCAGTAGCAAGAAGTCAGTCCATAATGAAACCAATTCATTTGTCTTAATGGATTTGTCTTGAAAAAGACCAAGGTGTTAGCTATTTATTCTCTCATTAATTGCTAAATGTTTCATTTAATTTGTGTTTTACTTAACCTGCCCAATTGGAAACCGATTGGACTGACCACTGCCCCATATAAATGAAGCCAGAAGCCAGTTTTGACCCAGTCAGTTTCCTAGCAGGCAGGTTCATTGTAATTATTAATACCTATCACTGAAGGACAGTGCTGTAACTTTGGGAATCTTTAGAGCCCATTAAAAAATAAGACAATTTTGATATACTGAGCCAGCCTTGCTCAAAGGAAATAGGTCACAGAGCGGGAAAGTGATGACACAGTCAATGTGCTAATGTTGGAGAAATTGTCCACAATCACTGCCACAGTCTATTTATGTATCTTACGGCTAAATTTAGGGGAATATTGTCCCGACATCTTGACAGATGAAAGGTGACATGCCAAAGACAATCAGCTTGTGTAAGAAGGAATTGTAGATGCTGTTTTAAACCAAACATAGATACAAAAAAGCTGGAGTAACTCAGCAGGGACAGGCAGCATCTCTGGAGAGAATGAATGGGCGATATTTCGGGTCGAGACCCTCCCTTCTTCAGAAGAATGATCTTGACCTGAAACATCACCCATGCCTTCTCTCCAGAGATGCTGCCTGTCCTGGGATAAATAAAGTTCATATTGAGTAATTCCAGCATTTTTTGTCCATCCTTCATGATGAAGAACTGGTCCTAAACGGACCTCCTCAAACTGAGCACCTTGGGGCAAGGATTGTTTTTAGATTAAGAGATACAGCCTAGAAAACAGGCACTTCAGCCCATTGAGTTAGCACTGACCATCGATCACCAGTACGCTAATTCTATCCAATACTTTAGGGACAATTTACGGCCAATGAATCTACAAATTTGCAGGTCTGTGGAATGTGTGAGGAAACCGGAGCTCTTGGAGAAAACCCACATGGTCACAGGGAGAATGTACAAACTATGTACCACAGCACCCGTAGTCGGGATCAAAGCCTTGTCTCTGGGGCTGTATCGCTATCGCTGGGGCTGCAACTCTATCGTGGTGACACTGTATTGCTAGTTTATCAGTGGAATGCCAAATTTCCTGTATGGTTGGCAGAAAATAAAGAATTGAGTCGATTTCTGGGCTGTAATTGGAATTTATTAATAACTTGTTGCTTATTCATACATCTGTTAAAAACACAGAGGAATTTTGTTTTCTAGGTGCACCAACCGAAAGGCAGGAATTTTTTCTTAACAATTCTACAAATGTTTGCTGTTTGTGTTTATCTGGTCTTTAAATTGGTTAAATTGTTATGTACTGTCCTCCCTCTGGTTTAAAGGTAAATTAATTTGTTTGTGATATTTTGCTTGACATTTCTGTAATTTGTCAAGAACTATTGTTTTAATGATAGGTTTGGTCATTGTGAACTGATTTCTAAATAGCACCATTTATGTTTGACAGAAATGTTTGCAGCAAATACACGTCTGGTATTGCTGTGACTCCTAAGTTATTTTACTGTGTTGGTGATTCAATTTACAAAACCAGATTTGAGCTAATTACAAAATTTACATAATGTGCTCAGCAAGCAGCCTTGTGAGGCTGTTCCTTCTTGCACGCTGTTGTCAAAATGTAGAAATAAATTGAATACAGTGTCCATAAGATCAAACCAAATGACATAGTCATTATACCATGTATTCTCGGCTTGAGCTCAAATGTCACTGCTCAGTCCTATTGCAGTCAGACACCGGAAGTTAATTAGAACACAACTTGTGCAAAAGTCGAAGGAATATAATAATCTTGTTATTATGTGATAGAAATGAATCTCAATATGTTTAATTCTCAGGAGTATAGCATTTCTCGCCCTTGGTTTGGGTTTTGCATCATAATGAATATCCTGTTATATTTGCATGAAATCTAAATTGAGGAATTGGTAGCCTTGAAGCAGAGAATATGTATGTCCCAAGTGTCTTATAAAGGGGACAGAGTTATGAGATGAGGCACATGAAGCTTGCTAATGACGTTGTGATGCGTAATACATTGCAGGATTCAGATTTTAAGTTGACTCACTACTTTCGAGCAGTTTTTTAAAACTTTGCAGTTGAAAGTGCGTTGCAATACAATTTGCAGGATTCAGATTTTGCAGGAGTTGACGGCCCTCGAGCCTGCACCGCCATTCAATACTTTCGAGCAGTTTTTTAAACCCCCTGATTTAGCAGTTAACTCCCTCTTAAAAAGTATTCAACTAATGCAACTTGCAAGATTCACCACTTCTAAAAAAGTTCTGGAAAGGATTGGGTGCAGGAAGTTAAAAAATGTGTTTTTTTTCTCCCTGCAGATTTAGATTGTGCATTTTTATTAGGATGGACAAGCAAAGGAGAGGGCACCACACCCCCTTCCTGCTTTCTGTCTAAATGGTTTGTGTAACTCAACATAGAGATACACAAAAAAACTGTTTTTTGGAGAAACTGAGTCAATTTCAATATACCCTATTGAAGCCTGGCTATGCAACATTAACCCAGTGAGATCAGACTATACCTGTTGGGTGTGTATTGGGTCAAGTTTTTTCCCTAGGTTAGGATTAGCATGGTACAGATTCAAGATGAAATTTAATATTGCCTCTACACAGACCACAGCTCCGCAGTACCATGGCTCAGATTCGCAGCTTTCCTGTCATAGTTACTCAAAGGACTGTGTGTCAATGGTAGCGCTAATGATTTACAAAATATACAGGATTGATCCCAGTGGTTCTTTGTGCTATTTATTGATCTTAATCATGATTTATGCAAAATTACCTCAAGTAATTTGTAAATGTAGCAAGTTCAGGGAATAGGAATATGATTTTGTATCTATTTACCCAGCTGTATTCAAGGTTGCTGTACTGCCCCAATTACCAAAAAGGGACTAATTAAAGGCACACTGTAGCATAACAACAGTAACAGTACATTAATTGTCAATCTTTAATGCAATGAAACTTCCCATATTGCTTCCTGGCGCATTTTTTAGTTTAGTTTAGAGATACAGAGCGGAAACACTGAGTCCACACTGACCAGCGATCCCTACACATTAATACTGCCTTCCACATACTAGGGCCAATTTTACATTTATACCAAGCCAATTAACCTAGAAACCTGTATGTCTTTGAGTGTGGGGGAAGATCTCGGAGAAAAAAACCAACGGGGAGAACGTACAAACACCATACAGACAGCACTCTTAGTCAGGATCAAACCCAGGTCTCTGGTGCTGAAAGGAAGTTGCTCTACCGTTATGTCATCGAGCCCACCCTATATATTACTATTTTATTATAAAAATTTCTGACAAATTATATATGGGTGTAAGAAGGCACCTAACCAGATGATTTAGTTAGTTTTGACAAGATGCAGAAATGGCGAGGTTCTGTGTGAGGTCTTGTGGAGGGTGGGTTGGACCAAATCCACAGTGGAGGTCCTTGGTAGTGATGTGCAGGTAATTTTGAAAAGGGATGATCACAGGGCTAGATTCAGAGAAAAGAACTCTTGGAGGATTGCAAAGAGATCACAGGGGCGCAGAGATGCCTAATATGTTTGAATAGTTCCCATTCCCTTACATTTCAAAGGACATTGCCTGTAGATAAAGAAATATAAAGATGTATTGCCTACTTGCGCATTCATTCTAATGGAATGTATTAGCAAATTGCTTGTGAGGTTACTAATTCATTGTCTTGGGTTTTTTTGTGAAAAAGAAACATTTCACATCATTCTTTTAATTTTATTGCAGTTGGAAGACTGTTGATAGAATTCAGCTCCCTGATGACGATGGAGAAAGTTCAAAGAGAGAACCCAGATGTACGAGAAGGAGGCAAATACACACCAGCCGACTGTATAGCTAAGCAAAGAGTTGCCATCATAATTCCATTCAGGCACAGGGAACACCACTTGAAGTTCTGGCTCCATTACTTGCATCCCATTCTCCACAGACAGAAGATCAACTATGGCATTTATATCATAAACCAGGTGAGTGAGTGTTCAACTATACCAAAAAACCCCACAAAGTACTGGAGTAAGTCAGGCTGGTCAGGCAGCATATTTGGAGGACATGGATAGATGACGTTCCTCAGAGTCTGAAGAAAGGTGCCCATCCAAAACGTTGTCCAGAGATGTCTGACCCGCTGAGTTACTCCGGCACTTTATGTTGATTTTGTAAACCAGCATCTGCTATTCTTCGTGAGTGCATATTTAACTATGCAGTTCTGTTGAAGTAAGTATAGATTTTTTCTATTGAGGGAGTGCAGCGTAGGTTTACCAGGTTAATTCCCGGGATAGTGGGAAAGACATATGATGAGAGAATGGATCGACTGGGCTTACATTCACTGGAATTTAGAAGGATGAGAGGGGATCGTATAGAAATATATAACATTCTTAATAAAAAGGATTGGACAGGCTAGATGCCGGAAAAATGTTCCTGATGTTGGGGGAGTCCAGAACTAGGGGGTAACAATCTAAGAATAAGCGGTAGGCCATTTAGGACTGAGATGAGGAAAAAACATTTTCACACAGAGAGTTGGAATCTGTGGTATTAGACAATAGACAATAGGTGCAGGAATAGGCCGTTCGACCCTTCGAGACAGCACCTCCACTGGATATTTTCAAGAGAGCGTTAAATTTAGCTCTTAGGGCTAACGGAATCAAGGGATATGGGGAGAAAGCAGGTACGGGGTATTGATTTTGGATGATCAGCCACGATCATATTGAATGGCGGTGCTGGCTCGACGGGTCGAATGGCCTACTCCTGCACCTATTTTTTATGTTTCTATGTACTTGCAGAAAATAATTGAATGAGATGCTTTTGTAATGCCTTTCCTGATGCTATCACCATTCTGATCAATGTTGTTGTGTTGATAATCAAAGCACTCATCATCATCTAAATCGGTTAATTTGAAAAGGAACAAGCCTTAATCCAAAGGGTCTCTCCATCAAAGCGAATTATGGAATGGTTCTCATTCATTGCAAAAGACTTGCTGAGCTACAGCTTTAGAAATCTCTAGATTCGTGGTGTGTTTCTGCCCTGTTCTGAGAGAGTTTACTGCAGAGAGAAATCCTATAAATCTACTTTTTTTTCCTTGTGCGAATTCAAAAAATTCCAGTATTGGGCTTACAGCAAGGAAAGTAAAAAATGCTAATCACTCAAGACTCATCAATGATCAAGGACACTGTTCTTTCATGTAACCTAAATTGGGAGAAATAGAAATTGTAAGAAAAGAGTATGTATCTTGACTATTATAAAGTTCAGGAACATAAAATTCCTAATAAATTATTGCTAGATATACACATATCACACTTATTATCTGTGAGTGTTTAGTTTAGTTTAGAGATGCAGCGCAGAAACCACAAGCCCACCAAGTCTGTCATGTCCAGCAATTCCCATACACTGGCACTATCCTACACACTAGGGTCAATTTACAACCTTCTCCGAAGCCAATTAGCCTACAAACCTGCACGTCTTTGGGAAGTGGGAGGAAACCAGTGCACCCAGGGAAAACCCACGGGGTCATGGGGAGAACGTTCAAACTCGTAGTCAGGATCAAACATGAGTCTCTGGCGCTGCAAGGCAGCAACACTAGTGCTACGCCAAGGTGGTTCCACAAAATCTCCAGGCACAAAGATCGTTCCCAGTGACAGTGATAAAATGAATCAGTATGAGCAATACATCCGTTTTGTTGCAAACACTATCCAGGTATTTAATTTGATTTTTTAATTAGTGATTTTAGTAATTTGGGAAAATCAGGAGAACATATAAACCTCTGGTGGTTATTTGAGAGAACTTCCAAATAAATCACTATAGATCTTCATTGTTGAACTCGGGAAGAATGAGGTTTATTTCTACCTCTGCAATATTAAGAATATTTGGCAATTATATCATTATAGGACAGGCTTGTCCTTCACTGGTGAGAAGTATTTTCTAAAATGTTGTGTGGAAGGAAATGAGCACTGTACTTGCAAAAAATATCAGTCAAAGTGACAGCTTGACAGTGAACATCTGTAACATTTCTGATTGTCTTCACATTATGCTGGCAATTACATGGCTCCTTAAGTGCAATCAGTTCCTTTAGCTTGTCATGGACGTTGAGTCTTTTTAAAATGTTCTTAACAGATTACCGGCAGACGCAAATCATGCTTTTACTTGATGGGTATTACTTTTTGAGCTAGATTTCCATTCCCTCCTCCATCCCCCCCATTTCCAGATATGTCCATGTTCTCCATGTTTTACGGTGCATTTGTTGTGGACCTTTGGGCATTTATCTGTAAAATCCAACTGCTGCCATGTTGGAGAGTCAGGTGATTACAGTGGCTGCCTGCTCAGACAGTGGTATGGGTTTCTGTTTTAAAACTGCATACTTATGCCATACATAGTTGGCCGCCTTGTAAGTTTCTAAAAGCACATATGATGAAATAGAATTAGCTGTTCGGTTGGCAGCGATGAGTTACTATGAATACCCTGATGTATTTACAGATAGTCAGTCCTGCAATGCTTCATGCCCATTACTTATAAATTATAGTCAGTCTTGTTATTGACCGGCAGCTATTTTCTCTATAGTAAGGTCAGACACTGCAAGCCGGATAGAAATGTTTTTGATGATGGTGAGTGGACGAGCAATATTGATCCGTACATTTCAGAAGACGTTGGCATCTTTGACTAATACAACAAAGTTTACAAAATCCCTCTAAAGAGGCATTTACGCCCTTGATGTATCATTGCATTTGAAGGTGGAGCTTTGGTGTCACCTGGGTCTCTGGAGCAAGAAGGCAGCAGCTCCTCCATGTGGCATTGTGCTGCTGAGCCTTTTCTTGTATGATGTGTTAAACCATTCATGTGTCTACTTGTTTGGATGGAAATACAGCACTTTTCGATGATCAGAAAGCCTTCCAAGTATCCTGTCCAACTTTGTTCCTCGGCAACTTTGCTAAAACAGATTACTTGGTCCTCATTGTTATTTGTGGCATCACCCAGGTACACCTGGCTTCTCCCTTCCACAAAAGTGATTGCACCTCCCTTGTGTTTCATTCACTGTGAAAGGCTGGCCTGAGGATTTGTCCTTCCTTGCCTGATTCTGTTCCATACACTGCATCACAGTGCAATTGTCTTTGATTTACAAGGTGAACATGCATCTCATCTTAAAGATAAGTTAGAGGACTGGTCATGCACAATGCAGAGTGATGTTGCTTGGAAACCAGGACCACTCTAGTGAAAGGTGCGTGCATTGGAAGCGCACAGGAAGTGTATATTTAAGAGCAAGTGGCACAGCGGTAGAGTTGGTGCCTTATAGCACCAGAGCCCAGTGTTCGATCTGACTACGGGTGATGTCTGCATGGAGTTTGTATGTTCTCCTGTGACCATGTGGATTTCTCCGGGTGCTCCGATTCCCTCCCACATTTCATAGGCGTGCAGGTTAATTGGCTTCTGTAAGTTGTCCCTGGTGTGTAGGACAGAAATAGTGATCGCTGGTCAGCGTGGACTTGGTGGGCCGAAGAGCCTATTTCCTTGCCTATCTCTAAACTAAAGAAAAATAAAATTCATTTCAGATGTGGGTGCTGTTGCAATTTAGCGTCAATCGTTAACTGTTTGGAAGTAGAAGGGACTGCGTGTCCCCAGCTGTCCTTAGTTTGAAGTAACCATGAACAGTAATGTACTAACAATATTGATGTGGGCCTGTAGTCGTGTTTAGACCTGACAGGCTTCCTTCTTGAAAGGATATTAGTGAACCTGTTCAATTTTCAAGACAATCTTGGGGTCAAATGGCAGTTTGTACTGTTGCTCGTTTTTTATTTATTTCTAAATGCTTAAGTTAAATTCTAATTCTCAGAATACACTGGTGGGAATTGAACCTGGTTTTGTTGAAGTAGGACAGGCTTCGTTCGGGGCACCTAGTTTGTTTAGAAATCACGACACTTTTGTTTGGTTCTGCTTCTCTTGTTAATGAAGGCATAAATGAATTTATAAAACACACAGGGCTGCTAGATTTAGCACATGATAAATATCTGCCTTAAAATCCCTCAGCTCCCAACTAATTTTACTGTCAAAACCATGGATGTTCAAACTTGACATGAATCAAAATCAGAAGTTTCCCCCTTACAATAAGGACCATTTTTTTTTGTTGTTGCGCTATCCACTAACGTTCCATACAAAATTAATCACAGCTAATTGAACTCGTGGACTGATTCCCTAACCCCACCCCTCCAACAGTTCTGTTCAGTTAACTGTGTAGGAAGGAGCTGCAGATGATGGTTTAAACCGAAGATAGATACAAAATGCTGGAGTAACTCAGCAGGACAAGCAGCATCTCTGGAGAGAAGGAATGGGTGGCGTTTTGGGTTGAGACCAGTCCAGTCTGAAGAAGGGTCTCGACCCGAAATGTCACGCATTCCTTCTATCCAGAGATGCTGCCTGTTCCCCTGAGTTACTCCAGCATTTTGTGTCTATCTTCTGCTCAGTTAACTGTCGGCCAGGAAATGAAGAAGGAGGTCCCGAGTGACTCATTCCTTATAGGCTACTTTCCCTGAAAGAGATAAGGAAGTTGCCATGTGGGTAAAATAGCTCATAAATCTCATCCTATCTCATGAGCTGTTGAAGAGGTTCCAAATGCTCTGATCAGGTAAGTGACCTGTTTGTGGAAATAATTGTGGCCCATGTGCCTGTGATGTTGCTGAAGGCAAGAATTTCATTGGACCTTTACCTCACCGTACATGTGCATGTTACAATAAACACGACTTAACAGGTCCTGGGAAAAACACTGCTCATAGTATTTATTGATCTATTGACCGATTGACCGCGCTAGTGACTCAATTGTGGGTTTTTATTGGTCAAATTAGGTTTGTTTTATTGGTCAAATTAGGTTAGACTGCAAAAAGTAGTAAACACTGCCCAGTCCATCAATCGGCTCTGACCTCCATCGAGGCGATCTATCATAGTCGCTGCCTCAAAAAGGCTGGCAGCATCATCAAGAACCCACACCATCCGGGCCATACACTCATCTCCCCACTACCTTCGGGTAGAAGATACAGGAGCCTGAAGACTGCAACGACCAGGTTCAGGAATAGCTACTTCCCCACAGCCATCAGGGTATTAAACTCAGCTTGGACAAAACTCTGAACATTAATAGCCCATAATCTGTTTATTTGCAGCTTATCAGTTTATTTATTCATGTGTATATATTTATACAATGGTATATGGACACACTGATCTGTTCTGTATTCGTGCCTACTATGTTCTGGTGTGCTAAAGGAAAGCAAGAATTTCATTTTCCAGAGGCAAGTGTAGAGATGTAGAAGTAATAGGAATGGGATAAAGATAATTATCAATTAAGTCATTTCATATTTAGATTTCATTTAATTTAAGAAATATCATGAAGATTTCATATTTTGAGTATTTAAATTAAATGTGTAATTATGAATCAGTATTCACGGTAGTTTACAATGTTCACAGTACAGTAGTTTATAATGTTTCTCACAACATTGCATGATTATTATTTGACATTTTTGATTTGTTTCTTTTCAAAAGCTTTCACAAATTTAGTCACAAAATGCTGGAGTCACTCAGCGGGACAGGCAGCCTCTCTGGAGAGAAGAAATGGGTGACGTTTCGGGTCGAGCCTCGGGTCGACCTGAAAAGTCACCCATTCCTTCTCTCCAGAAAGGCTGCCTGTCCCGCTGAGTTACTCCAGCATTTTGTGTCTCTCTCTTCGATTTAAACCAGCAATCTGCAGTTCCTTCCTGCACAAATTTAGTCCGATTCTTGGGCCAGCCAAATGCATGAATGGATATTTACGATTACAATGAATAAACAAGCTCTGGGCTTACACCAGCATTTAAAGAGATGCCTGTTGACAACTAATCAACTCAATTTTATTTCTGTCTTCCTGTCATAATTTTTTCCAGCTTCATATTTCAGTGACCTTGCTTTTAAGATGAGCTAAGAGGCCTTTCCTTCATCTTTGCAAGACCCTCTCTTCTGCTTTTACATTGATATATTGAGCAAGTAATATTAAGGACACAAAGAGGCTACACAGCACAATTCTGGACGTACTTCACCTATTGTATCTACTTGCCTGTACAGAAAGACTAAGAACGCGGCTCCATCCTGCTTTCTCCTGAAAAGATTAGACCAATTCAAGGCTATTTTTACGCAGCAAGCAATCCAGCCTTACAGATTTGTTGACATCGACTGAGTTACATTTGAAGCTCTTTAGTTTCAGGATTTAAACTATAATACTAACATAAATTAAATTATTCTATTTCCTAATTTTGATCCCTTTGCTATTTCTCAACTGTAATCTCCACTACATTGAGAATTAGTTATCTCTCACAAGGTACCTTTAATGCCACGTTGTTTCAGGAAGACTTTTGAGAAGTCTTCAAAGATTTACTCAAGTCCTGCATAAAATTAGATTAGAAATTGGTACACTCATAGCACACATTTGTAGCTTTGTTTCACTTGTTTCAATTTATATGTTTGCTTGCAGCTTGTGTTTTTGTGAACATTTTTATCAGTCTTGGCAACAACAGATGTGAACGTGAATGTGGCTGAGCCTCTTTCCTCGTCTACATCTTATTTTTCCTTTGGGTCAAGCAGCTACATGACATAAATACTCCTGGAGTTTGTTCCTTGTACTTTAATGTTCACGACCAGTGAAGGCACGAAGTTCTGAAGGAAAAGCCAGCACTGGAAATTAAACAAAGGACACTGCGGGGTTTTGACCCAAAATGTTGACTGTTCCTTTACCTCTGCAGATGCTGCTTGGCATGCTAAGTGTAGGTTTACATTGTCACATGAACCGAGGTGCAGTGAAAATCTTTGTTTTGCATGCTCTCCAAAACAGATCAGATATACTATACATAAACACAATCAAATTAAACTCAAGCACAATAGATTGAAGAAAGGAAAAGACACGGCGTGCAAAATATAAATCTCGGTATTGTGGCACATCAGTTCCATTGTAGCGCATCCATGTCCATAACGAGGTTGTTATATTCCGGACGGCAGAATGAATAACAACTTACACGCAGGTTGCCTGGATCATGAGAGAGAGATTTATTACCCAACATTTCCTGCTTGTATTGAACACCAACTCATTAACATATACATGAATATGTATGAATAATTACACTGCTCTACTTTTATTAAGTATTAAATCTAAGTACTCAGTTACAATTTAGTTGTTGTGATACTTGATATAAAACAGTATTAATGAAATCTTTAAATGATAAACATAAAATGTTTATTTTACATATCTACACATTTCTGAACCCTCCCACCCAGCTCACCACATCTTCCACCTGTTGCCGTCAGGAAGGCGCTACAGCTCACTGCCCGCCAAAACATCACGATTTAAAAACAGTTTCTACCCACATGCAATTCGAATTCTGAACACTCTATGACAACATCACATAGCCACCTCGTGCATGTACTGTATACTGTATGTTGTTGTGTTTTATGTTATGTTTGACGGGAATCAGCCTATTGTGTAACATCCTGTACTGAACCTGAATTCCACCAGCTTGACTGTGTGGTCATTAAATAATCTGAATCTGAATCTGAATTTTCCTTTTACTTATACAGTGAGTTACTTAATTTATAGGGGATGATCAGACATGATCACAATGAATGGCGGTGCTGATTCGAAGGGCCGAATGGCCTCCTCCTGCACCTATTTTTTATGTTTCTAAGTTAGGAAAAGGGGAAGTACAACGGGATCTGGGGGTCCTTGTTCATCAGTCTATGAAAGTAAGCATGCAGGTACAGCAGGCAGTGAAGAAAGTGAATGGCATGTTGGCCTTTATAACAAGAGTAGTCAAATATAGGAGCAAAGAGGTCCTTCTGCAGTTGTACAGAGCCCAAGTGAGACCACACCTGGAGTATTGGGTGCAGTTTTGGTCCCCTAATTTGAGGAAGGACATTCTTGCTATTGAGGGAGTGCACCGTAGATTTACAAGGTTGATTCCCGGGATGGCGGGACTGTCATATGCTGAGAGAATGGAGCGGCTGGGCTTGTACACTCTGGAATTTAGAAGGATGAGAGGTGTTCTCATTGAAACATATAAGATTGTTAAGGGTTTGGACATGCTAGAGGCAGGAAACATGTTCCCGATGTTGGGGGAGTCCAGAACCAGGGGCCACAGATTAAGAATAAAGAGTAAGACATTTAGAACGGAGATGAGGAAACACTTTTTCTTACAGAGAGTTGTGAGCCTGTGGAATTCTCTGCCTCAGAGGGCGGTGGAGGCAGGTTATCTGGATGCTTTCAAGAGAGAGCTAGATAGGGCTCTTAAAAATAGCGCAGTCAGGGGATATGGGGAGAAGGCAGGAACGGGGTACTGATTAGGGATGATCAGGCATGATCACATTAAATGGCGGTGCTGGCTCAAAGGGCCAGACGCCTACTCCTGCATCTATTGTCTATAAGCTATTACAAGGCAATTTGGCAACTTACAAATATTGATGCCTGAGGTCGAGCACTCTGCCACCCAAACAAAGCTGGTATGCCACCCAATGGTATGCTTTATATGGTGCAACTGTCGACGTTTGTGAGAGTAATTGAAGACCTGCTGAATTTCCTCAGTCTTTTCAGGTAGTAGAAGCATGCAATTTTTTTTTTTGCACTATTTCTCCCAGTGTCACCTGACAGGTACCACCACCCAAAGAATTTCAGCCAGCAATGAACTTTGCAGGACATGTACTCAGAATGTCACCAGAACGTGCACCTAAGATAGCAATGACATGGCAACCTGGCGGAAGAAGGAAAAGAGGCCGATCAAAACTCACATGGAGGCGAACATTCCAGAAGGATTTGGAAGCCCGGGAAGTAAACCTATCGAGGGTGGAAGACGTTGCACCTGACTGAACAGAATGGCGAAAGCTTGCTGCTCAATGGACTGAACAGTGTGGGAGGAACTAAGTCTAAGTAAGTTATGAACTGGCTGATTCTTCCAATAGCTTGAAACTTGGAATGTAGAACAGTACAGCACAGGAAACAGGCCCTTTGGCTCGCAACGTCCATGACAAAACTTTAAACAGTGATTCCTGCAAGAACTTCACCAAACTGCCGGTGTGCGTCCAGTGATGCAAGATGAGCCCCATCGCAAGATGTCGACTTGCAGCCTCTCCCTTTTCCTCAAAGAGCAGCGTTGCCAATTGTGGATCCACATCATCTTTTGCAGCTTCAGCTGTCTTAACACAGCTGTGGCAACGTTTATTTTTCTTCTAAAAATGAGCTTTTGTGCTTTCATGATGTTGGGGGAAAATTAGTAACTGGCCATTCAAATCCTGTCAGTTTCACGTTCTTATCAGTATGATCTATCTTTGAAATGTCAGCGGCAGAACCACTATTTCTCAATGGAAATTGAATGGCAAGACCAGAGTGAACTGTTTTCTACTACCCACTCAATGCAGTGCTGGGAGATATATAATTAAACACATCGGGTTTTTTTCTTCTTTTCTGTCTTGTATTGAATGTCTTGTCAAGCTGTTGTCAGAAATAAACTCTTGATAGATCCAACCGTTGCAAGAATGCTTTTTGTATCAATTTAAGATACATTACTTTGAGCATTCTAAACCAACAGATGTGCTTATCAAAAATTGAATGGTTGCCTAGCGGCCATTTATCTTAACCATTACAGATTGAAAAGTAAACCTAAGTATTTAATAATCGTCGCACCGTGCGGGGCTGTTTCTTTGCGATCTTTGCATTTTTCCAAGTGCTGAGAATTTCATTGTGAATCTTATTGTCATCACCTGTTCAATACACTCCCTGCTATTCCTGTGTAGCTACTGAAATGAATCGGGCTCCAGCCTGATTACAGATAACAGTAACTATCAGTTTGATTTTTTTCCTCAAAAGAATTGAAAGCAAGATAGATTTAGCTCTTAGAGCTAAAGGAATCAAGGGATATAGGGAAAAAGCCGGAACGGGGTACTGATTTTGGATGTTCAGCCATGATATTGAATGGTGGTGCTGGCTCGAAGAGCCGAATGGCCTACTCCTGCACCTATTTTCTATGGTTCGATGTTTCTAAGATATTTTGGAATATAATTTACCAGGGAAATGATTACGTTTATTTATTTTACTTCAGGGACAATTGTTCACAGAGAGATGCTTTTTAACTGAGGCAGGAACTATCGCAACATTTAAGAAACAATTAGACAGGTATATGGATAGGGGCCAAATGCAGGCAGGTGGGATTAGTGTAGATGGGACATGTTGGCCAGTGTGGGCAAGTTGGGCCGAAGAGCCTGTTTCCACACTGTGACTCCATGACTGACTAACTGGCTGAGTACATTTTTTCAATCATTTGTGCTTCTTGTCTCATTGGCATCATCTAGAAATGTTCTATCCATTTGCTAATAAGAAGAGACAAAATTAAAGATCATCTAGTCTCCTCTTGTCCTATTGCCCTGTAAATTAACTCTTATTTGTGCTGTCTGCAGAGTATAAAGCGATGATGTAATATGCTGGTGACAGCCAGATGACAATTAAAACAAAATAAACTGAATGGATCTCTGTGCCACTGACTTTAAGTATTATATTCATGCAATAAAAGCCCACGTGATTACCTTGTTCGTTTTTATCAGATGCTGTAGGGAAACCAGATACAATTATGAAGGATTGACGTCACAAATTATGCGTTTTGTAGGCTTTCAATTTATTTTGAAATACAGCAAAAAAGAAAGGTGGATTTCCAATGCTCTAAGGATGCATCAACACTTTGTTAACTTGCCAAATAGGCCTAAACTGTGAGTTGTGGAGTCATAGAGATATGCAGCATGTAAGCAGAACCTTCGACCCAATACATGACCAAATAGCCTGACAAATAGCAAATAGTCGAAAAATCAAGCTAACTCACTTGCCTGCATCTGGCTTGCATCTCTCTGAACCTGTTTTATCTCTGTACATAGGATAGACACAAAATGCTGGAGTAACTTAGCGGGACAGGCAACATTTCTGGTGAGAAGAAGGAATGGGTGACGTTTCGGGTCGAGACCCTTCTTCAGACTCTGAGTCCGGGGAGAGGGAGACTCACAATATGGAAGGGTACAAAGAGCATGCAAGGTGTGAAAAGGAAATATCAAAGCAGATTATGCTCAAGGAAACATACAATGGTTCATTGTTGGCTGATGGGAGGTAACAAAGAGGCATAGAAACAGTAAAATTAATCAGGACAATGAAAATAGTAGGAGAACTAGGGTGTAGGAGGGACTGAGAGAGCGGGAAAGCAAGGATCACCCATTCCTTCCCTCCAGAGATGCTGCATGTCCCGCTGAGTTACTCCAGCATTTTGTGTCTATCTTCAGTATAAATCAGCATCAGGGTGGGTTCTATAAAATAGGTGCAGGAGGAGGCCATTCGGCCCTTTGAGCCAGCACCGCCATTCATTGTGATCATGGCTGATTGTCCCCTATCAATAACCTGTGCCTGCTTTCTCCCCATATCCCTTGACTCCACTAGTTCTCTCCGTTTTCTTCCCACACTACAAAGACGCACAGGTTTGTAGGTTAATTGGCTTGGTATAATTGTAAATAGTCCCTGATGTGTGTGGGATAGCATTAGTTTGCAGGGATCACTGGTCGGCGGGAGTCGGTGGGCCGAAGGGCCTGTTTCTGCACTCTGTCTCTAAACTAAACCAAACTATCCCAAAATGAAAATGTCAATGATGTTGCTGGTAGTGTGTGCTGTAATAGTGACCATGCAGATGGGTGTAAGTATTTGGTATCAGTCAACATATTTCATTATTTTCGCTGTAGGAAAGTATCAGTACTTGTTTACTTTGCTTATTTTTTTTTTTAAGAGTAATAGAAAATATAACTCAAAGTAAACCAGAAATCAAAGACTGTGCTGCCGCTGTGAATACCGTCGGAGAAATAATATTCTCTAATCTTCTTTCATTGCACTTGAATTTTTTAATCATAAGATCATATGTGATAGGACTAGAATTAGGCCATTTGACCCATCAAGTCTACTCCGCCATTCAATCATGGCTGATCTATCTCTCCCTCCCAACCCCATTCTCCTGCCTTCTCCCCATAACCTCTGACACCCGTACTAATCAAGAATCGATCTATATCTGGCTTAAATATTTCACTGACTTTGCCTCCACAGCCTTCTGTGGCAAAGAATTCCATAGATTCACCTCCACCCATAATATTATTCCTCTTTTCAAATGCATGCCCAGCTCCACTCAGAGAGTACACACTGATAAATGGAAGCTTTCTTAGCTGCACTGGTCTTAGGCTGAAGACAGCTTTAGCCAAATTTCCCATTGGATATGAGTTTCATCCAGAAAGTTGTGAATCTGTGGAATTCTCTACTACAGAAGGCAGTGGAGGCCAATTCACTGGATGTTTTCAAGAGTGAGTTAGTTTTAGCTCTTAGAGCTAATGGAATCAAGGGATATGAGGAAAATGCAGGAACAGGGTACTGATTTTGGATGATCGGCCATGATTATATGGCCTACTCCTGCATCTATTTCTATGTTTCTGAGTTCTGGCAACAGATGAACTCCAAAGTTCGGCAAGGTCACAACATCACCATGTTGATTGAGATGCTTGATTTATTCAGCAGGAGTTGCAGTCGTATTAGATCAAAATCCTGTTTGACGAATTCCAAACTCAGCCAGGATTGTGCTGCTTCTGACCTGGATGGACGTCGCGATATCACATTGTGTGACAAAAGGAAGAGAAAAAAAAAGTTTCAATTTTCAGCGGATGAATACGTTTGTGTTTATTCCCTGCTGGGCACAGTATATGTGATAATGATCATCTGGCATCAAGAGTGCCAGCTGTAGGCACATTCCTTTCCTTCGCTCTGTGCTCAGACCTGGCAAGGCTTTTGCAGACTGTGTAATAGAGGCAGAACCGGAGGCTGAACAAGCAGATATTATGTGGCACTGTCAGCAATTGTGTCCTGCTCAGTAGAATCTGCATGACCTGCCTGCCCATTGGCGACATTGATCCTCCCTCAAAGTGCAGATGGTGGTCATCGGAAAAATCAATGAGGTTTATGCCTGTTTTCCTTGCACTCCATTCTGTTAAGTAAGATTATATTTTTGGCATTTTAAGCTCCTCACAGCAAATCGTCAGGAGTAAAAAAAAATGCGCACACACTGAATTAATAAGTTTATTGGCCAAGTATTCACATACAAGGAATTTGCCTTGGTGCTCTGCCCGCAAGTGACAACATGACATACAGTGACAGTTAGGAATTGTTGGCCAGTGTGGGCAAGTTGGGCCGAAGGGCCTGTTTCCAACGTACCTCGGGACATTCTACATGATGAACAGCCTATAATGTATCAAGGAACTTATGAATGGATTTGTAACAATTTAAATACATGTGAAATGCACATGATACACTGGAAATCGGTCATGGAGATCATCATACCCTCTCTGTGCTGGCTACACTGAGTGGGCTTTGCCAACTAAAACCTGTGACTCTGGAGAATGTGCAGATATGATTTTGCTCAAATGTTTCTGTGATTTGAATCTGATTCCTATTTCACTTATTTATTATAGTTATAAAACTTCAAATGCTCACAAAACTCACTTTTGCATGCTGCACGGCGCAGAATTGTAATTGTTTCTTTTGCGTCAGTTGAAGCCTGACTTTCTAAGTGTTTCCAGAATTCTCTGTTTTTATTAAGTGCGCTTTGTTGGTAAAGGGCCTGCCCCACTTGGGCATCATTTGCGTGTCATTTAGGCGACAGGCCGGTAGTGACTGACACGTGCAAATCACGCATCATCATGCGTCACCATACGTCAGCACAGCCATCTGGTGCACGTGACGTCATTAGAATACCCTGTTCTGCATCATGACCATTATGGAAGAACTACAGATTTTATTGCTACAGCAACAACAGAGACGTCTGTTAGCAGCAGCACTCATACTTACAGATCAGCCAGGCAGGAGTACAACAAGAAAGGCTAGTAAGAAACCCAGGAAGAGGTCTGTGTGGACGAGGTTAGAGGTTACATGACGCTCAAAAGGCGGGCCGACTCCGTATGGGCGTCGCATGTTTACGGACATTGACGCATGGTGACGTAACCATGCATCACCACGCGATACAGCATGTGACGTCAATGCATCAGCGATACGTCATGCAGGTGGCGCGCGAGGATTTCAGTACACTACGAAATCCTGGAGCGCCGCTCGATACCGCGCGCCACTACATGCGATTCCATGCCTCACCATGCGTTCTGAGTGCATCACCCATGCACCCCCACGCGTCACAACGCGTCGACCAATTTTCTACATGACGTGTAAATGAGGCGCAAATGATGACCAAGTGGGGCAGGCCCTTAACTCTCCACTCTTTGGAGAAAGGTTTGTGTATTGATGGTAAACTCCATGTTGCATATGGTCCAATGTGAGTTGGCTTTGGCGTGCAGTAGGTGCCACATTTGTTACAGATAAAGCAATGAGCAGAGAAGGTTCAAACTTCACTGTTTTCTTTTCTCAAGGCTCTTCTCAACCAGCTGAGCTTTCCATTTCCCCTCTCTCAGTGCCTCCTCCCAAACTTGCATTGTTTATCTCCTGCTTATCTGTGAGAGCACTTGGAATCTTTATATCGCACGTTTAATCTGCCACAAGGCCAGTTGTATGAATGTACATCAAGTCATGACTAATAACCTGTTCATCATGCAGAATCTCCCTGGGAATAAGACCTTCATCCATCCATTACGAGCACTGTTGGCTTGGTGATGTGTAATCTAATGGACTGAGCATCTCTCCAATTTACAAGTCCTCGACTCCGTGACGTGCCAGGGGATTTTTTCAGCACCTTCAGTTTAGAGATAAAGCGTGGAAACGGGCCTTTCAGATCACTGAGTCCGCGCCAACCAGCGATCCCCATACACGAGTCCTATCCTACAATCTAGAGGCAGTTTACAATTTTTACCGGTCAATTCGCCAACAAACCTGTACGTCTTTGGAATGTGGGAAGAAACTGGAACACCCAGGAAAAGCTTAGGCGGAGAACGTTCAAACTCCATACAGACAGCACCTGTTGTCAAAATTGAACCTGGGTCTCTGGCCTAATGATGACAACCAGCTGTAAGGCAGGAATTCTACCACTGCGCCACTGTGCCACCTTAAGTAATCTTTTCTCCTGCCTTTCAATATTCTTCAAAGTCTCATCCCTGAAGATGCTTGGTAGGCTCATAGTTTGGTATTCGGCAACAGATTGCTGTTAGTTCACACTCTGTTTTTCAGCTGAAACATAACCGCTGCACAAAATGAATGTAGAGCCTCAATGTGTGAAGTTGTCAAAAGCTTTCAGTAAAATACTTTTAATTCTAATTGATGGTGGAAATGCAGCACCCTAGGTCTTTTGCTTTTTATTAAAAAAAACTTTTAGTTCCTATGCTTCTAAGTGAATCTATCAAACAGTAAAGCTTGACCTTTCTGTTTCTCTTCGAGAATGGTTATGACTTCCTGGTATTTCCAACCAACTTCATGGCCAACAAGAGCTGACCTGTGAGTTGGCTTCAAATGTACAATCTTCAGTGTTGCTAATGCACCTACTTGAGAGGAAACCCGTGGAAAAACCATCAGCCTGTCCAAGGCAGTTTGACCTCTCTTTGTCTTGCGTGGCAACAACATACCTCTTACAGTCCACCAGAAGATACAGCTCGGTGCTCTGAAGTGATATCCAACATGAGAAGGATCAGTATCATCCACACATTAAAAAAAACAAATTACTTCGATCTGTTTTGCTCCAGATTCACAGAAATGTTGATCCCTTCACACCTCACTGCTGCCACACTGTGGCCTCATTAGACCTATTTGGCCACAATAATAGCCAGCTGATCAAGGAAGTGTCTTTGGCCAACGAGGAGCTGGACCTTATTGAAGTTGTCTGCCATGGCCTAATGATGACAAACAGCATTATGGGTATGACAGAGTCTGTCCATTAATTACTGCAGGTATTCCTTGGTGTGGGATGCCTGTATGGCATCATTGGCATGGAAGAACTCACTGGTAAGGATCTGCCACACCAAAGACGATCATCGGATTTAATGTGGTAAATAGACGGCTTCAATGCATGAGTTGAAGTCAAATGACGACAGTAGTGAGAGGAATATACAAAAGTGTGTTGGGTACGCTGAAAGTAAGTTGTAGCTGGAACACATTGATCTCTCCCACAACGAGAGGGGCCATTGACTGTTCCAGACATTTTGTGCTTATCACTTGTAAATGGCTTCTCCGATGTTGAATCAATGCACTGTTTAGGGTGCACGCTTTGACTCTACACTCACACTCAGTCTAAAGAAGGGTCTTGACCCAAAACGTCACCCATTCCTTCTCCCCAGAGATGCTGCCTGTCCCGCCGAGTTACTCCAGCATTTTGTGTCTACCTTGGACTTTACACTTGTCAGCTTCCAGATCTCACCAGTCAGGTACAAATGATCCCAGAGATCTATGTTGTACTGCATTTTGTTGCAGGAAAGATGACCCAGTTAGGCACCAGCCTACCCTTCAACTCCACGTCAGGTCCTTGCCCGAGTTTAAACTGAGGCTATAAGAACTCGTTTCCATGTTTCACTATTTCCAGGCACAACAGAGGATTAGCTGAAGGAGAGACTATGAACTGACAGGTGAAATATGCTCCCTTGACTATTCTTTTTTTGATTTCTGCCAAAGATGAGAAATGCAAAAAGTGAACAGTATGGCATCTCTCTCATCCTTACCCAGGATACATTATGTTAGCCAGTGGTACTTTAACATTGGAATTCAGCTATTTCACCACAGAATTGTGTAACAAATTCTGACGTGATTTGAGACTGTTTGGGTATTCACATATAGTTTCCTCTCGGTTCTTTCACTGCCTCTGCAACATTGATCAATTGAATGCCAGAGTGCAGACCTGCATGATCCATAGTTGAACCTATTCAGCGTAAATCAGGAACTGTGAATTTGACAAATAAATACTCACTGGTTTCAAAATGGGAATTCCTCAGAAACCACAAGGTAAATTGCTTTTGGGAGCAATTCCTCATTCACGTACACAACTGCAGCTTGCATATTCGGGCAAAAACTCACACTGAAGTGGCTAATTGGGCCACCAAGCCTACAAGCAGCGTAGACACAGGCTAGCATTAATGACAGCACTGGAAATAACAGGGAGATTATTCCCAATGATCTCTGAAACATTTTATCTCACATATTTGATGAATGTTGAGTACTGCTACATTCAGGCTTCTGGAAAGAGAACCAAGGTGGAAAATGAAGTAAGCATTTTCATGGCAATACCCATGGGCTTCAGTGAAATCTTAATTATGCTTTGCATAAAAACACTTGGATTATTCAATTTAAAATTTAGCCAAACTACAAATTAAGTTAGTTGTTACAAATTAGTATCTTTCTCCTAACAGTGTGAGGGCCATTTATTTGTATTCTTCATCTCTGTCACATCAGTTCCTGTTGTGCAAGTCTCCATGGATACTTGGTTCATATACTTGTGGCCTCAAGAAAAAAGGACAGCAGAAGGTGGTAATCAGGGTGAATTTTGAAACCAGATAGAAGATTGCATATGTATATAGTATTGTGCACAAACTCAAGGACCCACATTGGGTTTTATAGCCATTGAATTACTTTGTATACTTACATTTTATACTGTCAGTTTTTTGGCTGGTTCATTAGATTTTTTTTCAATTTCCCGGGCTTGCAGGAATTTAAAGTTTTTTATGTTTTTTTGTCAAAATTGTATACTATATCTTGAAAGGACTGTACTCAATAACTTGTGTGCTGCAGTACAATTGTTTTGGTTTGGTTTAGAGTGCGGAAACAAACCATTTGGCCCACTAATTCCGCGCCGACCAGCAATCCCTGCACGCTTACACTATCCTGCACACTAGGGACAATTTACAATTATACCAAGCCAATTAACCTACAAACCTATAGATCTTTGCAGTGTGGGAGGAAACTGGAGATTGTGCAAAAAAAAAAAACCCTCACAAGTCACGGGGAAACGTACAAACTCAGTTCAAACAAGTACCCATAGTCAGGATCGACCTCGGGTACAAAGCAACAACTCTACCGCTGCGCCACCGTACAGATTTTTTTGGGCTGTTGCTGATTATTTTTTCTGTCAGTATATTACTCAAGATGAAGTTCACATCCTGGTCTAGAGTTACCAGATATCTTAATAAGATTTTCATTGCATGGGTTCATGCGCATCAATGTAATTAGTCGGTAATAGTTGTCACTGCAAGTGATGTCGGACTCGCTATTTCAAACGATCAGTCTGCAAGCCTGACTGAATACTTAGTTCTGAGCCAAAGGTCACAGTTTGACATCTCAGAACCTCCTGTCATCCTGACTCGCTTGTCTGGCCAGGCAAATTGCATCATCTCAGCGCGGAGTAGCTCATGATGGTGAATGAATAAGTAAGGGGAAGACAGCTTTTAAATACAAACTCATATGGTTAAAAATTACACATGGATGCATTTTCTAGAAGATGGAGCCACTTTTCATTTTCAAGACCATCTGGACAAACTCTAATCCTGCTGATCTGCTGGGAATTGGTCCGGTGGGTCGTAATGTCACGCAGGCGACTTCACCGCTGAAAAGTAACATTCCCCAGGGGGTTTATCTGTGGGACTGTAACGTTGCATAGAGAATTGACCTGCAAGGCAATAACATTGTCTGAAGGATTCTCCGGGGCTGTAATATTGCTCCGAGGATTCTCCTCCAGGCCTGTGATATTGTTCAGAGGATTCACCTCTGAGCCTGTAATATTGTGCAGGGGATTCATCTGTGGGACTGTAACACTAACCTGGAGTTTGACCTGTAAGGCTTTAACATTGCCTGGAGAATTCACCGGGGCTGTAACATTTCTCAGGGGATTTACCTGCCAGGCTGTTAGATTGCACAGCTAATTTATCAATAGGGCTATAACACTGCACAGGGTATTCACCTGTGATGCTATAACATTGAATCGGAGATTGCTTATGATGACTGAGGGACTTTACCTGCAGGGCTGTATTATTGTGCATGTGGGTTCTCTGCAGGATGTAACATTGCACAGGAGATTCATCTCCTGGACTTTGTCATTGTCAGGGGATTACCCTCTTTTCCACCCTACCTTCAGCATGTGTCATTTTGACCTGGATTCCAGAGCAGGCAAGAGAGTATACTGGTGGGGTCTATCCTCAAACATGCAGATAGTGTAATCAGCCCTCCGGCTCCACTTTTAACTAGAGAGTAACATAGAAATTAGGTGCATGAGTAGGCCATTCGGCCCTTCGAGCCTGCACCACCATTCAATATGATCATGGCTGATCATCCAACTCAGTATCCCGTACCTGCCTTCTCTCCATCCCCTCTGATCCCCTTAGCCACAAGGGCCACATCTAACTCCCTCTTAAATATAGCCAATGAACTGGCCTTGACTACCCTCTGTGGCAGACTAGTAGCATCTGCATCACATGAGACCAAGAGATACTTCAGGCCACTATTTTCCTCCCACCCTGATGTGAAGTTCTTAGAGTCAAAGAGTGATACAGTATGGAAACAGGCCCTTCGACCCAACTTGCCCACACTGGCCAACATGTCCCAGCTACAATAGTCCTACCTGCCCGCATTTGGTCCATATTCTTCCAAACTTGTCCTATCCATGTACCTGTCCAACTGTTTCTTAAACGCTGGGATAGTCCCTGCCTCACCTACCTCCTCTGGCAGCTCGTTCCATACACCCACCACCCTTTGTGTAAAAAGCTACCCCCCAGATTCCCATTAAATCTTTTCCCTTTCACCTTAAACCTAATGTCCTCTGGTCCTTGATTCACCTACTTTGGCAAGAGACTCCATTGTTACATAGATGCAGGAATGAGATATATTGTATCCAGATTTATTTATAATTCAGTCATAGAAAATGAGATTAACACAGATATGATGCAGTTATATGAAATTTGAAATGCGGCTAAAACTCGGGCATATGGAATACATCATTTTTTAAAAAGAAAATTTGGATGAAAATAGAATCGTACAGGACAGGAACGAGTCATTCAGCCCACAATGTCATTGCCACACATGAAGCCGTGAACCTCCTCTGTCTGCACGTGGTCCATTTTCCCACGGCATGCGAGTCTACAAGTGTAACTTTATTTTATTTTCATTGATGTTTAGTATTACTTACTTGAAAATCATTTTTTCTCCGTGATGTTGAACAGGATTGCATCCATTTCTCGGCTATTTGTGGCACTCCAGAATTTCAACCAGTTATGGCTCACTCTTGCCCCCATCTGAATCAGTGTGCATTGGATGAGAATTCCCCAGGCAATTGGAACATGTGGAGGAAAGAAAGGCTGAGATGTCCTGGGTACAACTAACATTGTGCAGTCTGCAGGTAGGATTACCTTCCTCACCCAAACACTGACCCTCCAATTGGTTGAGGTCTGAGGACCCACTGCCCAGCCCCTTGCTCCAATTTAGCTGAGGGTCAGGATAATCTGTGGAATTCTCTGCCACAGAGGCAATGGAGGCCAATTCACTGGATGTTTTCAAGAGAGAGTTAGATTTAGCTCTTAGGGATAACTGAATCAAGGAATATGGGGAGAAAGCAGGAAATGGGTACTGATTCTGGATCATTAGCCATATTCATATTGAATGACTGTGCTGGTTCGAAGGGCCGAATGGCCTACTCCTGCACCTACTTTCTATGTTTCTATAATTGACGCCTCTTGCTCCTCTCTGCTTCACTCCATACTCCTTTCTTGCAGTCATTCACCTCTTCGTGAATGACCTGCCTCATCACCTCAGCTCCATTGTACCATGCAAGCCAAATGATCTCTCCCTTTCTTGCCAAAGGTTCATTCAGCTGATTTCCAGGGTAAGTGCAGTGCTCCATGAGGAGTGATTAACCAGAGGAAGACTGTGGAGTTTATAAGAATGAATATTGATTGCATTGAAGCATAAAATTTAACAACTTTGAGAGCTTGGGAAAGTCGATGCTATTATAATGTTTCCTTCGTCAGGGGAGTCTAAAAAGGAACCATTATAAGACTAAAATACGAATAAACGTTATCAACACAGAAAAAAGTTTACAATTGTCTAGCCCAGAAGGCTGCCTCTGCTCAGTTATTGAGTAAATTTGGAGCATATACAAGATACAAATAATTTATTAGCCAAGTATGTAAGAACATACAAGGAATTTGATATAGTGATAGAAATAAGGGATTAATAAATATGACTCATATTTAATAATCCCGGACATTGGACTTTTAACACAGACGAGTACAGCACAAGAATGGGCCCTTCGTTCCACAATATTTGCACTGAACATAATACCTAGTTAAACTGATCTCATCTGCATGTACATGATTCATATCCATCCGTTTCACAGCACTTCCATGTGTCTATCTAATAGTGTCTTAATTGCCACTATCGTATCTGCCCACCACCACCCCTGGCAATGCCATCCAGACCCACCACTCCCCGTGTAAAGATCTTGCCCTGCACATCTCCATTAAACTTTATCCCTCTCATCTTATAAGTATGCCCTCTAATATTGGCCATTTCCTCCTGGGAAAACATTTCTGACTGTGTACCCACATTCAATCTTAACTACGGGTTCTGTCTGTACGGAGTTTGTACGTTCTCTCCGTGACCTGCGTGGGTTTTCTCCAGGAGCTCCATTTTCCTCCCACACTCCAACGACGTACGGATGTATAGGTTATTTGGCTTGGTAAAATTGTAAATTGTCCCTAATGGGTGTAGAATAGCGTTAGTGTGTGGGGATCGCAGGTTGGCACGGACTTGATAGGCCGAAGGGCCTGTTTCAATAGACAATAGGTGCAGGAGTAGGCCATTTGGCCCTTCGACCCAGCAGCGCCATTCAATGTGATCATGGCTGATCATGTGATCATGGCTGATCAATGAGTAGCCCGTTCCTGCCTTCTCCCCATATCCCCTGACTCTGCTATCTTTAAGAGCCCTATCTAGCTCTCTTGTGACAGTATCCAGAGAACCGGCCTCCACCGCCCTCTGAGGCAGAGAATTCCACACTCACAACTCTCTGTGAGAAAAAGTGTTTTCTCGTCTCCGTTCTAAATGGTTTACCCCTTATTCTTAAACTGTGGCCCCTGGTTCTAGAATCCCCCAACATCAGGAACATGTTTCCCGCCTATAGCTTGTCCAAACCCTTACCAATCTTATATGTTTCAATAAGAAACCCTCTCATCCTTCTAAACTCCAGAGTGTACAAGCCCAGCCGCTCCATTCTACCAGCATATGATAGTCCCGCTATCCCGGGAATTAACTTTGTAAACCTACGCTGCACTCCCGCAATAGCAAGAATATCCTTCCTCAAATTAGGGGACCAAAACATTATTCCAGGTGTGGTCTCAAAGAAGGACCTCTTTGCTCCTATACTCTACTCCTCTTGTTATAAAGGCCAACATGCCATTCGCTTTCTTCACTGCCTGCTGTACCTGCATGCTTACGTTCATAGACTGATGAACAAGGACCCCCAGATCCCGTTGTACTTCCCCTTTTCCCAACTTGACGCCATTTAGATAGTAATCTGCCTTCCTGTTTTTTAACCTCACGGTTATCCACATTAAACTTAATCTGCCATGCATCTGCCCACTCCCCCTACCTGTCCAAGTCACCCTGCATTCTCATAGCATCCTCCTCACAGTTCACACTGCCACCCAGCTTTGTGTCATCTGCAAATTTGCTAATGTCACTTTGAATCCCTTCATCCAAATCATTGATGTATATTGTAAATAGCTGCGGTCCCAGCACCGAGCCTCGCGGTACCCCACTAGTCAATGCCTGCCATTCTGAAAGGGACCCGTTAATCCCTACTCTTTGTTTCCTGTCTACTGACCAATTTTCTATCCATGTCAGCACTCTACCCCCAATACCATGTGCCCTAATTTTGCCCACTAATCTCCTATGTGGGACCTTATCAAATGCTTTCTGAAAGTCCAGGTACACTATATCCACTGGCTCTCCCTTGGCCATTTTCCTAGTTACATCCTCAAAAATGTTTCCGCGCTGCTTCTCTGAACCAAACTAAACTAAACTCCTTTGATCCTCAAACTGCATTCCATGTTATTTTCACAACTGATACTATTCTGAGGTGGCGTGCTTTAGAAAGCACAATTCTGTCCTTTGCTCCTCAGGTTCAGCAGTTCTGTATCCCCTCAATCATTTGACTCTCCTCATTACCCAGTTCCTGCTTGTCTCGACTCCATTCAAGGACCCAAGCAGTCGTTCCAGGTGCGACAGAGGTTTACCTGCATCTCCTCCAACCTCATCTATTGCATCCGCTGCTCTAGATGTCAGCAGATCTATATCGGTGAGACCAAGCGGAGGTTGGGTGATCGTTTCGCCGAACACCTCCGCTCGGTCCGCAATAACCAACCTGACCTCCCGGTGGCTCAGCACTTCAACTCCCCCTCCCACTCCGTATCCGACCTCTCTGTCCTGGGTCTCCTCCATGGCCAGAGCGAGCAACACCGGAAATTGGAGGAACAGCACCTCATATTCCGTTTGGGGAGTCTGCATCCTGGGGGCATGAACATTGCATTCTCCCAATTTTGTTAGTCCTTGCTGTCTCCTCCCCTTCCTCAGCCCTCCTGCTGTCTCCTCCCATCCCCCAGCCTTCGGGCTCCTCCTCCTTTTTCCTTTCTTCTCCCCGCCCCCCCACCAGTCTGAAGAAGGGTTTCGGTCCGAAACGTTGCCTATTTCCTTCGCTCCATAGATGCTGCTGCACCCGCTGAGTTTCTCCAGCTTTTTTGTGTACCTCCCTGCTTGTCTTAATGTGGAGTTTGAATGCTGAGAACCTGAATGGTCCCGTCCCTTGTTTCTGCGTCTTTAACGTTGCACAATGCTATTACGATTAGCCAACAATATATCAGTCTACCCTTGTTATTACAGACCTCTTTATAATGGATTTTGTTTATAGTAGACAGAGGTCTCTGTTCGTATCCGGAACAAAGGATATGCAGCCTTATAATTATATTATAGCACTTTGAGAAATTATTGTAATTACAGGATGTTCTTTTTTATTTATTTAACATGTTTAAAGTACTATGTATGTTGTGCCCTTTACTATGTATTGTGTGTCTTGTTTAGTGTATGTTTATTGGATGTTTTTCCAATACTGTACATATTTACCCCACGTACATAATATTCGTGGATCCAAACCCCCCCCCCACATGGTTCATTATAATGAGGATTATTTGTACCTCTTTATAATGGATTTAGATGATTTGTAAATCATCCAGTCTGTAGTGACTTCTAGTGACCGAAACCGAGAGGTTCAGTCACATTATCAAAGGTGGCCAGACCCTTACTGATTATGCATTATTTCCTCGTAGTAACTGCATATGTGATTTCCTATTGCTTAGAATAATGCATTTGAAGATTAAGTCGTACAATTATGGTCCAGTTTGTTAGCATGTCAGAGACTCTGCACGCCAGCAGCATAAAATGGCAGTGCAGACAGAGGGAGATTAATGATAACTTTACAGAACAATTAATGCTACAAAAAGAACGCTACACAATAAATATATTACATTTTAACATAGTTTCCCTGGGAATTTATTTTAACATATTTTTTTTTTAAATGGCTGCATTTACATGTACCTGGAGAAAGATTGAAGAAAAATGCAAGTGGATTGGATAAGATCATTTAAATTGGACGGACACGGCCTTAGTATTGTTTTTTTTTAAATCTCATACTTGGGATGCAGGAGTTTCATTAAATGTATTTACTGTCCATCAGTCGTTGTCCTGAAGGAGGTGGTAAGGAACAGACATCTTAAACCAGTATCATCCATTTTGTGAAGGTACACCCTTGCTGTTATGAAGTTCCAAGATGGTTTTCTGGCATTACTGAAGGGTCTCTGATTGATATTACGACTGCTGGACAGATACATCCTTTCTCCTGAAACTAGTGTGTGAATTGGAGAGGAATCTGTAAGTGGTGGTATTCCAGTACGCCTGCTGTGCTTGTTTTTCGTGGCGGTAACTTGCAGAGGTTTGGGAGGCACTGGAGGAAAAATTAGATTCATTAATGAATGAAACGCGTGAGAGGAAACCGTGGAGGCCTCTTGTGGCCCTAGAAAGAAATGGTGAAAAAATGTCCCTTATTTGGAATGTCTTCATGAAGTTCCCATTTAGTGAAAAGAACATGGCTCATGCACCAACCAGTTAATATGTAAAACAGCAGATGGGATCATAAACAAGATATGAGATCTGATTTGTTTTCAGTAGAGAACAGGTAAGCATAATGCCCATCTACTCCTCCCTCCCCCCTCCCCCCACCCTCTCTCATTTTAAAATAACAAGGATAGACACAAAAAGCTGGAGTAATTCAGCGGGACTTGCAGCATCTCTGGAGAGAAGGAATGGGTGGTTTTGGGTTGAGACCCTTCTTCAGACTAGTCTGAAGTCTAAAGTCGACCATAAACATCACCCATTCCTTCTCTCCAGATATGCTGCATGTCCCGCTGAGTTATTCCAGCTTTTTGTGTCTATCTTATGTACAGTTCCATTAAGATAACAAGATAAAGCGAAGACTGTCCTAATCAGGCTGAGAAGCTTAGAGGTCACCAACGCTGAGGTTGCATTGTTAAATTATTTCTGCGATTTCTCCATTTGAAGTTGAACTGACAATGATATTTACAAATTAGTAAACATTTAGTTATTCAACCCATTTTACTACAGACATGTTTAGTGCATGTGGTTATGTCATTATACTTCTGTGAGCAATTTGATTATTAAGACAACTTGGCATATGAAGTAAAAATCATTCCTAAAAGTCTTTGAAGGAGGATTGGTGAGATTTAATAATGTCATGCACATTTTATTGAGACATTTCTGTTTTGCTTGTTTAAAGTCTTATTACTTTTCAACTCTAAGAGATTCACCCTGGTTTTATACCATTAGAGCATTATAGTACCACCTTCTGCATTGCATTTCATGCATTTTCTCGACAAACAGGCCTTTCAACATGTATTGTAACGTAGATAGGCAGTGTCTATGAGCAATAACTCTATCCGTTTGACGTGTGTCCAGCTGTTTATGTTTATGTTAGATATACGATTAGGTGAGTCTAAATTTAATGAGAACATTAAACTTTTATGTTTTCCTTCATATGTAATAGCATTATTTATTACTCTGTGTCAGGTACCAAAGAGGTTGTGTTACTGTATTAGCAGGCAAGCAAAAGGCTTGTGGTTAATTGAGATACAAGTTCATAATCCCATTGTAGCAGTTGAAACATTTGCACTATGGTAATTAACTGAATATGGAGTAAAAAATTCAATCCTTTGCTGAATTGGTGTTGAAACCCATTGGGCTCTCGAAAAGCATAAGACGTATAAGTGGTACAGTGGTGACAGAGAGGTCCAGCTAGTCCAGCTGTTGGCAGACAATGCAGGCCACCTGGGTTTAGTTGTGAACTTCTAGTGCTACTTGTGTGGAGGCTCCATCTTCTCCTTGTCACCGTGTGGACCTTTTCTGGGTGCTCAGATTCTTTCCCATTTGCCAAAGACATGTAGGTTGGTGAGTTAATTGGCTGCTTTAAATTCCCTCCAGTGTGAGATGAGCGATGGTGATATGGGGGGGGGGGGGGGAATAAAATGGAATTGACGTGCGATTAGTATAAATGGGTAGTTGATAGTTGGCTTTCCCTCGTCAGTGGGTGGTGAATCTGTGGAATTCTTTGCCATGGAAGGCTGTAGCGGCCAAGTCAGTGGGTATTTTTAAGGCAGAGATATACAGACTCTTGATTAGTACAAGTGTCAGAGGTTATGGGGAGAAGGCAGGAGCATGGGGTCAGGAGGGAGCGACAGAACAGCCATGATTGAATGGCGAAGAAGGCTTGATGGGCCGAATGGCCTAATTCTACTCCCATTCCTTATGACCTTACAAAACCTCACAATTCTGATCGTGGTGCACTTCCACACAGCACTGCCAATCTAAATCAATGTGATCAGGCTTGTGGGATGGATCTTAAAGCAAGGGCTGACACCTGGTAAGCAATCTTTTGGCCTTTGTCACTGGCCATGTACAAAGAAAGATGAAACTGGCCATTAGGATGGCCTGATAAGGCATCTCACATTTTTTACAACAGTTTAGAAATTGCATATTCAATTATATGCAGATTTCCACAGTCATAAAGCATCGAAACAGGCTCTTCAGATCACTGTCCCAACTGACTATCCACGTGGCACCATCTCTATGGTGGTGCAGACGGATACAATAAGCAGGTTTAAGAGGCTTTTGGAAAAGAACATGGATATTCATAGAAAGAAGGGATGTTGATCATTTGCAGGCAGATAAAATTAGTTCATTTTGATATCATGTTTGGGACAGATATGTGGGCAAAGGGCCTGGCCCTGTCATGTTCTATGTTCTATCAAAATAACTGTTTTTGCCGGAAATCTGAAATAAAATGTTTTTAAATTCTGAAGGTCAAGAAAGAGAAACAAAGTTAATATTTATGGTTAAACACCCCTTGGTCAATTGAAATCGGTTTTAAGTGAGCAGATTGCTGTCAGTTCAAATCAAGGCGGTCTGCATCTTATCATCATGAATAGATCTGGAGGGAGTAAAACACCAGAGGGAAGGGTCCAGGTGATTGGGAATTCTTGAGGCAGGAGAAAGTAGCTGCAATTTTAGATGAAAACTCGCCACAGAAATGGGCAGGGAGTATATGTGGTGAAGAAGAGTTCGATATCAAATCAGTTTAAAATTCATTAAGACAAGGGACAAAGCCCAGGTCACCTCTGGGAATTAATTGTTTGCGATCAGTGAGGGTCAGATCAGAAGGGCTAGTTAAAACAGTAGAGGTGGAACTGAAGAGTAGAAACATGGACCTGCAGATGCTAGTTTACGAAAAAACACAAATTGTTGAAGTTAATCAGCGGGTCAGGCAGCATCTCAGGAGAGCACAGATAGGTCAAGTTTCAGACAGAGTTGGGGGTGATATGGTATCAGCCGAAAGTGAATGAAGGGAAGGATTAGGAGGGGTATTAGAGTTCAAGAGCTACTTGTGTTCAAGACTTTTCATGTCAGGAAGGAAGGAATAAAATTGATGAAGAATAAAGGGGAACTGTGGCAAGCAATGAGATAGAATTGAGTCAAGATTATTGTTGCGAGCGTTTAAGGGATTGCATTTGCTGATACATGACATTAAATGTGGATCTTGGGATGCAATGAGAACACTACCTCAACAAATGCTGAATGTACCTGTGGCCCTGGGCAGTTCTGAATTGTGAGGGATGGGATTTCATTCAGAAATCCACGTGGGATGATATGATCTAGAGCCATTTACCAGGGAAGAGGTGAAACAAATGGAAATCCAGCCAGAGAGAAGAGAAGAACTTCATCAATGTTGTCAGTGCCAGAAGAGAAGAGGCAGTGAAATCAACAGTAAGTGAAAATCAAAAATCTAAGCTGGTCAGGATACTGATTCACAGTGGCAAAAACTCGCATTCAATCTTGACCTTGGGCGCTGCTGGTGTGGAGTTTGTGCATTCTCGCTGTGTTTGCGTGGGTTTCCATAGAGCTGTTTACACATTGTGTTGTGCTACTGCAAGTAATAATTTCATTGTTCTATCTGGAACATATCACAATAAAACACCCTTAACTCTTGAGGTACAGGTTTGTAGCTTCATTTGCATCTGTATATTGCCGCTGCTACAGGAGTAGATCTAAAAGTGAGATGACGTAGAACTCATGTGAGTGGTTGATGAATGATGGTGAACTAAAGGGCCCGTTTCCCTGCTGTGTCTCTAAATTCAAAGTTATTGACTTTTATCTACTTAGGTTGACGATCACATCTGATTTATGCTGAAGCAAGAAAATATGGGAGGATAATGAGAAAGGTTAGCAGGAATATTGTAATTCTGAAAATTACAGCTTGCTAAAGTTGGCAACATTACTGATGGTTTACTGCACACACTGGAGCTCCAGCAATCTCAACCTATATGTTAAAGTCTGTTAATCTATATTACTAAATCTCTGATCTTGACCGCATTTGGCCTACTGTGCTGCGATTTCCGACAGAACGCCGCCACCTACGGCCGTCATTTTTGGCCACCTCGCCCAGAGCCCCCCTCCGCCTTACGGATGCGGAGGAATTTTCCCATCGATGACAAATCAGAGAGATATTAATGCTTAAAAAAAAAAATCACTATTCTCTCTGCTGCCCCTGCTGGAGGGAGGGGAACTATAAAACCAGGAAGTGGTGTGCTTCACTCACTCTCTGCAAGATGGATGAAGCCAAGGGTCACGTCTCACTGAGCTCTGAATAATACTGAACAAATGTCTACACAACTGTGAGTACCCTTAATGTGGTTTGAAAATGAAACTATGGTTTGTTTGAAGTAAAACAGCACTGCCTGCAAATGGTTGTTTGGATGTTTTGGCTTGAAGTTGAAAGGCACTACTTATTGCAAATGGTGGCTTGGGAGCTTTGGTTTAAAGTTGAAAGGCACTACTTACTGCGAATGGTGGCCTGGGAGCTTTGGCTTGGTTGAAAGGCACTACTTACTGCAAATGGTGGCTTGGGTGTTTTGCTTGAAGTTGAAAGGCACTACTTACTGCACATGGTGGCTTGGGTGCTTTGGCTTGAAGTTGAAAAGCATTACTTACTGCAAATGGTGGCTTGCGTGCTTTGGCTTGAGGTTAAAAGGCACTACTTACTGCAAATGGTGGCATGAAGTTGAAAGGCACTACTTACTGCAAATGCGGGCTTGGGTGCTTTGGCTTGAAGTTGAAAGGCACTACTTACTGCAAATGGTGGCTTGGGTGCTTTGCTTGAAGTTGAAAGGCACTACTAACTGCAAATGGTGGCTTGGGTGCTTTGACTTGAGGTTGAAAGGCACTACTTACTGCAAATGGTGGCTTGGGTGCTTTGGCTTGAAGTTAAAAGGCACTACTGCAAATGCACTTGTTTGCACTGTATATTGATTTTAGATAAAACACTACACTTACGGCTGTGATTTTTGGCCATCTTACTCAGTCCCCCCCTCCGCTGAGCAGGTGCAGAGAATTCTTCCCATCAATGAAAAATAAAAGTGTTATTAGTGTAAAATGTTGAGAATCTCTCTCCTGTCAATCACGCCATGAGGGCCACGCCCCTTCCAGTGGGAGGGGGAGGGGTTATAAAACCTGGAAGTGTGGGTGTGGCTCAGTGTCTGCATGATGGGGGAGGGAGAGGTCATGACTCTGTCTGAGCTGTGAATCAACTGAACACACTGAATGTCTACTGAACTGTGAGTTTGGTGTTTTGTGTGGTTTTATGGTGGTTTCACCCTGCATGAAATGGTATGAAGCTGCATTTGAATTTGGTGGCCTTGGACCCTGCTGGAAGTGGAATAAAATTGCACTGAATTTGGTGGCCTTGCACCCTGCTGATAGTGGTATGAAACTGCACTTGTATTTGGTGGCCTTGGATCCAGCTTGAAGTGGTATGAAACTGCACGAATTTGGTGGCCTTGCACCCTGCTTGAAGTGGTTGGAAACTGCACATGAATTCGGTGGCCTTGCACCCTGCTTGAAATGGTAGGAACATGCATTTGAATTTGGTGGACTTGCACCCTGCTTGAAATGGTAGGAACATGGATTTGAATTTGGTGGACTTGCACCCTGCTTGAAATGGAATTTCAAGGAATAGTCATGAGTCAACTGCCAGCCCACCAGCCGTGAGTGATGCCAGCAGATCAGGCTTGAGGGACTGAGCTGCCACCCCAAGAACCCATACCAGCACTCCAGAAATATTGGAATTGGTGGAGAGGTGGAATATTGCGTCAGGGGACCAGCCCTCCCGTGTGAACATGGGACCCAACGGGTCCCACTTAGTCTAGTATTAACTGAAAGCAGAATTGTACCACCATAACAAAGTCCATGATGCAACATGTTTTGATGAGAGAGTCTAGCTCTATCTTCACAAATACTATCATTGCTTCATTAAAATACTTTCCTCAATATAGATTGGAGTTAGAAAGGTAAAGAAAAACTACAAAGTTTGAGAAATTCATATGGTTTGGGCCTATGTCTATCACATTGCCTAAAATCCCATTATGAAAAGGTTTAATGGTTATTTACTTAAATGCTATAACAATTGATGGTGGAAGTGGTGAAGAAAATGGGAAATGAAGAGCTTAATGTTCTTTTCATATTCCAGATTACATTTGAAGTAACCATGGTAATGCAAATTAGTCACTTGTCTCTTCCTGGCTGCAACACAAGTGTAGTTTTGGAAAGAAGACAACTGATCAGGTTATCAAAAACAATAATTGATGTATGCTCTGCTGCTGATGAATTTATCCCTTGATAAAATTCAGTAGCATTACATGTTTTTTTTTTGAGTGATTGCATATTGGTAAGCCGTCTATTCAAATGACTAAACACAACAACTTTGTGGAAATCTAAATTAAGCACTTTGCTGTTGACTTGGAAAATATTATGCAGAATCAGAAGCTAAAGCTGAAATGCTCGCCAAACCCGATGGTGTGAACATATGGAGGAGGGAGATTACAACGGTGTCTAGGTATGCGTTAAACACTGTTTACACTGTTAGAGCATTGTTTCTCTACAATCGGGCATTTAGTTTAAGAAAAGCAGTGAAATTGTACTCATTAACACGCAATATTTCAAAAGTAGTCGGAGATAACTATAACTGAGTATTTTTTTTTTGATGGACTGTAAAAGGTGAGCACATGATATCCCTTCATCCACTTGTAATAATGAGCTGATCAGATTTAATTCCTTCCCTCAAGAAGACAAGGAGTAAAACTAATTTAGTATTAGTAAGCCACTGCAAGACTTGTCATTTTTTTCTGCAGGTGATATAATGGTCATTGGGAAATGTATAAACAGTTCCCACAACTATTGGTTTGCCCTGTAAACTTGGAGTGCTTATTAAAGCAATCTAAAAATAAACTGTTATTCTTAAGAATGTCACTGCAGCTATTGAGACATTGTGGGCAATTCTCTATCTTCGTGATATTGATTTTTGACGGCAAGGCAATAACGCAGAAATAAAAGCTAGGCATGTCAACAGTGTTAAAAGAAGAACACCTTGTTCAACTTGTAGAATACAAAAAAGATCTGATTTTACAATTCATGCGATTGCCTAAAACTATCTGAACATTTGGCAAGCAGCAGATAGTCAGTAAAGGGATAAAGCTTTATTATCTCATTCTCGACAATCTCCTTGTGGCAGATGCCATTGGTGGAAGGTGGAATCTTTGGGAACATGCCCAGCATGCAAGTCTAAAAGATGAAGCAATCATAATTGCATCCTTCCAGAGGTTTCAAACGGATGATCCATCGAGACTTTTTCTCTGACATGCCCACCACACAAAATCTAGTCTCCAGCCAATGTAATGTACTCCACATGGTGTAATGAAATGGCTGAGAAATTGGAGTACAGTAGAAGGCTGTAGCACCAGGTAACATCCCTTCTTTGGTATTGAAGACTTGCACTCCAGAAATAGCTGTGTCTTGAGTCAAGCTATTCCAGTTCATTTACAGCACTGGCCTGAAACATAGAACAAACAGCATAGCACAGAAACACTCTCTGTGCCAAAAATTATGCCCAGTTAAATGAAGAAGGGTCTCGACCTGAAACATCACCTATTCCTTCTCTTCATAGATGCTGCCTCACCCGCTGAGTTTCTCCAGCTTTTTTGTCTACCTCCCACATAAATGAGTCTCCTCTACCTGCATATGGTCCATATTCCTCTATTATCTGCTCTCCATGTGCCGATCCAAAAACCTCTTAGATACCAATATCGTATCTATCTCCACCACTACCCCAGGCACCCACCACTATCTGTGTAAACAAAACAACTTGCCCCACACATCCCCTTTAAAATTTGCACCTCTCACCTTAAAGCTATGACATCCAGTCTTTGACATTTTCACCCTGTTAAAAGAGTCTGACTGTCTCCCACATTAATGCCTCTCATTATTTTATGTACCTATTTTATATTCTATCAGGTCTCCCCTCATCTTCTGACATTCCAGAGAAAGCAATCCAAGTTTGTCTGACCTCTTCTAATCCAAATTTCTAAGCAATCGATTGCAAATTGCCCAGATGTGTCTTATTCACGGAATGAATTTACAGATCCAATTTGGCTAATTACTCAAGCAATCTACATTCAATCACCTGCAAAATAGTAAAACGCTTTTGTTACTGTGTTTACAAATAGCATCCACTCATCAATAGCCAGCTCACTGATGCTCAGTTTATCTTTCACCAGAACCTTTCATGGACCAGAGAGCTGAATTGCTCAGGTTACCTGTAACTGAGTGACCTTGTCAGCATTTAACTCTGTGTGGGATCAAAGAATCCCAGTAAAACAAAGTAATTGAGCACAAAGGAAGATGATAGTCAATAATGGACCTTCAACATCCCAGTTCCATTACATAACTGCATGAACTCCTCATGGCAGGGACCTTGGCTCAACCAGTGTTGAAAGCTGCATCATTGTCTTTTTTCCATCATCAGGTGTAAAATGGTGATGATCACAAACGATTCCACAATGTTTAATTCCATTCACAACTTCTGAACAAGTAAGCAGTCCATTGAGAAAATTCCCTGCGATTGAGGAAAAAACCGAGGGTGCATTCAGATATGATTTGGTTAGAGGAAAGTAACATTCATGCACAAAAGTGCTAGCCAATGATCATTCCTATGAAGAGACTCCAACCATCTGTTATGACATTACCATTGCCAATTCATCAATGAGTAGAAACTAAAGCGGAGCAGCAACATAAATACAGTGGTCACAAGAATGGGTGAAATGTTGGGCAACCTTTAGCAAATTATTCGCCACCTGACACAGAGTCTTTCCAACATCCACTAGACAAAAGCTATGAGTATAATGGAATGTTTTCCTCTTGCCTGGGTGAGTGCGGCTCCAAAGAAGCTCAAGCAACTTAAGACCATCCAGGACAAAGCCACCTGCTTGATCGCTAGCCCCCATCTAGTGTGCACTACTATCAGAAGTGTTGACGTTACTTGACCAGCTTATTCCTACAGCATCTCCCAAACTTGCATCCTGTATTGGGCTTCAGGTGCAGAGGAACAGCATTGCATGTGTGCTTCCTTCCAAGTTGCACACTATCTGTAATCAAAAATATATTGCCATTCCTTCATCATAATTGGGTCTAAATCCTGGAATGCCCTCCCCTACAGTGTTGTAGGAGTAGCTTCATCAGGAGCATCTGCAAAATCAGCAGTCGTGAAATTTGCTCATCAGGACTTTGCTATAGGAAATACATGCTGGTTTTCCCACCAAGGTCCATATCCTGAAAAAATGATTAAAATTTTTTTTCCAATATTCAACGCCCACCGAAATACGTCCTGCCTGTAGAAGGATTTGGATGATAAGCATTACTGTGATCTCTGGAATACCCCATACACTATGCACATAGTTAGCCAAGGAAAGAATGATCTGGATTGTCAAACAGGTATTTGAAAGATGTTGAAGAATCCTGTGTAATCAGAGATAGAGAAGGCATTGAATGCTCAGTTACATTACGGTCTCAGGAGAGCATGGCTTTTTGTGTGCTAATGCTACTGTGCACTCTTCGGAAAGGATATAAATTGCTTGGCATTCAACACAACAGTCAGAAATGCGATTGCATCATTTCTGGATATAAGATCTCTCTCTCTGTTGGTCTCAACAAAACCCCAGTGGCATGCTAGATGTGAGATGTTAATATTGAGTGTATGAAGAAACTGCAGGTGCTGGTTTATACTGAAGATTGACACAAAATGCTGGAGTATCGGAGTGGGTCAGGCAGCACCTCAGGAGAAGACGAATAGGTTACATTTTGGGTTGGGACCCGAAGAAGGGTTCCGAACAAAAACATTACTTATTCCTTTTCTCCAGAGTTACTGTCTGAACTGCTGAGTTACTCCAGTATTTTGTGTCAATCTTCAGCATCTGCAGTTTCTTCCTGAACAACTTACTGCCATTATCCTGCAAGGTCACAGTCTACGTTTTCTAATTCCATCTGGCCAGATTTAGCTCACTACCCCTTGACAAGCAGAAATATGTTGATTTCTGATTTAAGACGAATATTTGAGCCAACATCTTTAACTTTGTGGGAGAAAGGTTCAAAACTTCAATCAACTGTTGTGTAAGTCATACATCTTTTTTCATTCGTGCCCTGGCTCTCATTTCAATACTATTCTTCAGGTGCTGGAAACCACCAATGAAACAAACAACCTCTGATTCCCTACTCACCCCCTGACTCCCAGCCTCTAATCCCCCCCAGTGCCCCAACCTCCCTACAATTTGCAAGTTGTGGTTTCTACTCCCAATTCTTTCACTTCCTCCTGTACCAAATTCTACGATCTCACCATCCACTGATCAAGACTGTGGGTGATCTTTTGAGTCTCGTGAGGATGACCAGGCTGAAGTTTTATGTGCACCATTGAGTGCACCAAAATTTCTCAGCAATGATTTGTTACAATTTAACCATATAACCATATAACAATTACAGCACGGAAACAGGCCATCTCGGCCCTACAAGTCCATGCCGAACAAATTTTTTTCCCCTTAGTCCCACCTGCCTGCACTCGTACCATAACCCTCCATTCCCTTCTCATCCATATGCCTATCCAATTTATTTTTAAATGATACCAATGAACCTGCCTCCACCACTTCCACTGGGAGCTCATTCCACACCGCCACCACTCTCTGCGTAAAGAAGTTCCCCCTCATATTACCCCTAAACTTCTGTCCCTTAATTCTGAAGTCATGTCCTCTTGTTTGAATCTTCCCTATTCTCAAAAGGAAAAGCTTGTCCACATCAACTCTGTCTATCCCTCTCATCATTTTAAAGACCTCTATCAGGTCCCCCCTTAACCTTCTGCGCTCCAGAGAATAAAGACCTAACTTATTCAACCTATCTCTGTAACCTAGTTGTTGATACCCAGGCAACATTCTAGTAAATCTCCTCTGTACTGTCTCTATTTTGTTGACATCCTTCCTATAATTTGGCGACCAAAATTGTACACCATACTCCAGATTTGGTCTCACCAATGCCTTGTACAATTTTAACATTACATCCCAGCTTCTATACTCAATGCTCTGATTTATAAAGGCTAGCATACCAAAAGCTTTCTTTACCACCCTATCTATATGAGATTCCACCTTCAAGGAACTATGCACCGTTATACCCAGATCCCTCTGTTCAACTGTATTCTTCAATTCCCTACCGTTTACCATGTACGTCCTATTTTGATTTGTCCTGCCAAGGTGTAGCACCTCACATTTATCAGCATTAAACTCCATCTGCCATCTTTCAGCCCATTTTTCCAAATGGCCTAAATCACTCTGTGGACTTTGGAAATCCTCTTCAATTTAATCCTTGATACCTTCCATTGAATTTGCACTGCACTCCTTTCTGTCCACAATATATTATATTTCCACATATAGGCTAGACACAATTTTGTGGAGATATAACCAAAATCAACCTTGTATTCTAGAATCAAAAGCAATTATTCATTCTAATTGACTTTTAATTAGTATTTTCATTTTCATGTATTGAAAATCTCTCTTCATGAGCATATAAACTAAATGTCTTTGCAGACTGAGCTAGCATTTAATTGCCCAGCCATTTCTTGCCATTGAGAAGTGGTGAGTGGGCTTTAGAACTGAAGGAACTGATACATTTCAAAGTCAGGATGATGTTTGGTATGAAGGACAAGTTCCAGGTGCTGGTGCTTCCATGCGTGGTGGGTATATGGAACTAGCTGCCAGAGGAGGTAGTTGAGGCTGGGACTAACCAATTGTTTAAGAAACAATTGGACAGGTACATGGATCGAACAGGTTTGGAGGGATATGGACCAAGCCCAGACAAGTGGGACTCGTGTAGCTGGGACATTGTTGGCCGGTGTTGGCGGGTTGGACCAAGGGGGCCTGTTTCTAAACTGTATCACTCCATCACTCTATTACTCTAAACCAGTTTTTATTATAAAGTGTATTTGCGCAAATGTTAATACCATGATTGATCAGGTGCGTCTCCTTCCGGAAAGATGGAAGAAGTCTTCAATCAAGCATGACCAAAGAAGATGGAGAGATTGGATATGTGTACACATAATTACAATAGGCTTACAAAGGGTAGAAACATTCTTTTTGTCAGAGCGCAAATGTAAAACTTAGAGAGAGAAAAATCTACTCAGAGGTTAGGTATGATCTGGAAGGCACAGGTGTAATTGTGGCAGAAACAGCATCAATCATCACAGTCCAAAGAAAATTGGACAGATGTGAAGAAGGATTATTTACGCAAATGGAGAAAAGTGTTAGAATTGGACTGATGGGATTATTCAAATAGAAGGCAGCAGACACCTAGTGGAACTAAGGTCTCCTTCTGTGCCACAACAATTCTGTGATTCAATGTAATTTAAATCCCAGCTTCATCTAAAGATGGGGATTGAGCTACCACAAAGGAAGGGTTTCATTTATGTCAACCAATGTCATGTGATGTAATGATTACAGGTGCTTATCTTGGGTAAAAAGAATAGAGTAAGTTGGAGCACATGTCTTCCATGTTTCCTCTCCATTCTCCAGGGTGGACAGAAGTCCCATGAATATCTTGAGAAAGTTGGCAAAGGACGTTACAAGACACCAAAGCATCATAAGGCACTTTACAGAAGTTTGCGTGTAAAGTGTTCAGTAAATTACCATTATCTTGCACCTATTGATGTGGTGTTGCATTAAGACGGTGTATGGCAACTGAACCATCCTACCAACAACCAGAGGGCAGTCCTGAACTACTACCTACCAAATTGGAAACCTTGGGCTACTCTGATGGGACTTCACTTGCATTATCTTGCAGTAAACATTATTCATGATTTCCCTTTTATCCTGCACACCGTGGATGGCCCGATTGTAATCATGTATTCTCTTTCTGCTGACTGGTTAGCATGCAACAAATGCTTTTCACTGTATCCCGGAACACCTGACAATAAACTAAACTCAAACTCAAGAACTGCTAATTGTGGAGCTCCTGTCATAGGTTAAATATCATATGATATAACTAGCTCTTACCTTCCCTGCAGAAGGGAATAGAAGACAGGAGAATAGAGCTTCAACTCCCCCTTGTGCCCCTTAATTGTTTTTATAAAATAACAACTGGAGTGAAGTTTGGGGATTTTATGTCTCATGGATTGTGCTCACTGTTGTACTTTCAGATAATGTGTGCACTCGGAATGTGTTAATGCAGATTAGTTTTTGTCCAATACAATGTATATTTCAAACTTGTGTATAATCTCCAGGCCAAACATTTGACATGTATTTTTTTCTGCTTCTGTGTTTTGAAGCAAGGTGAAGGCATGTTCAACCGAGCAAAGTTACTGAACATTGGTTACATGGAGGTACTGAAGGATGGAGATTATGACTGCTTTGTATTCAGTGATGTCGACTTGATCCCGATGGATGACCGAAACCTCTACCATTGTTATGACCAGCCGCGTCACTTTGCAATTGCGATGGATAAATTTGGATTCAGGTGAGATCATTGTTATAATTCTGTGACTGAAAACCAGTTGCTCCTAATATGAAATCAATTTAAAGAACATTTCCGTAACAATCATTGGACTGCTTACTGTAATGTCTTGAATCTAAGAACGCCCAGCAAAATTAAGTTAATGGCATAAGCAGAAATATCAAACTTCTTGAACAAATGTGCCTCATAGCAGAGTTGTGAATCTGCATGTATTACACACACACACTCATGGATATATACATATATATATATACTAGACTAAGTGGGACCCGTTGGGTCCCAGCATCACACAGGAGGGCTGGTCACCAACGCAATATTCCACCTCTCCACCAATTCCAATATTGCTCGCCAGTGGGGGGGGGGGGGGGGGGGGCTTTCTGTTGTGCTGGTATGGGTGTTGCGGGCCGAAAATACTGGTTCCAAGAGGGCTAGTATAGACATTGTTGGCCGAATGGATTCTTGGACTGGCAGCCAACTGTTGCAACGATTTTAAAAGCCAAGCCAAGGCAAACAATTTGGCTGCAGCCACCAGACAACCAAAATTCATTTTGTGAACACAAACTTTTTAAAAAGGCGAGGCAAACAATTGGGCAGCAGCCACTTTACAGCCGCATCGAGGGGGACTCACCATGGAGTAGACATGCGTTCAGTGTTGTTCGCAGCTCAGAGAGCCATGACCCTCTCACTTCTTGGGTCTAGCAGAGACTGAGTGAGGGACTACACTTCTGGATTTTATAGTCTCTCCCCCCTGTCGCCAGCGGGGGCAACAGAGAGAATGGCAAATTAAAAAACACATTAATCTCTCTCTGATTTTTCATTGATGGGAAAACTCCTCCGGTCCCAGGAGGCGGAAGGGGGACTCTGAGGGAGGTGGCCAAAAATGACGGTCGTAGGTGGCGGAGTACTCTCGGAAATCGCAGCACAGTGGGCCAAAAGCGGTCAAGATCAGCCTTTTATTAATATAGATGTGTGTGTGTATATATGTGTGTGTTTATGTGTATGTATATACTGTGTACATATATATATACTGTATATATATATTTGTGTTATGATTATTGTACTAAAGCTTGTGTTATGATTATAGTACCGAAACTTGATGAGCATGTATCTTCTACCAATGTGCAAGCACATATTCTCAAGAATATTCACAGAGGATTAATGAATGAATAAGAGAGAGGCACCTTATTTTTTGTTCTCTTTGAATGCGCACAAAGGATCTGTCAATTATTTCAAACTAAGACATTGATATCTTCCTGACCAGCCATTACTCTGCATTTAATTTAATTGTTGCAAATAATTATTTCCAAAGGGCAAACATCGTGGCCCATTAAATGCACCATAAAGTGTAGATTAGAGAGAAGTACAAGGCCATTAAAAAATTTAGGAGATATCATCAATAATGACTGATCAAATTTATTCCAATTGTCTACATGGGCACTTTGAAATTTATTTCAGTTGACTAAATCCTCAGTTTATCTGACTGTCTTGTACTCCTTTCTAATCTCATTAGAATTGTAGCTTTTTCTAAATTGTTTCTGTGATTATTTCAAGGAAGCTTTTCTTCACAGCATAATTCTGATGCTCCGCTTATGTTTCTGACACCACTTCTTATTTTCCTCATTTACCTGCCTGTTACTGAATTTCATTTATTCCCTTTGTGCCTAAAGGACCTCAAATAGTTCTACTTAAAAATGCAGTCTCGGAGGGGAGGTGGCTGGGGAAACACATCTGTGCAGGAAAATCTCAGCAAAGCTACCATCCCTTGCTGTTTGGCTGTTGTCTCACACAGGGGATGTAATTTCCTTTCTTCTTGCCTGAAGGCTGTGCATTGATGTTTATAAATGTTAGTCTGCTTGGGGATTTTCTCAGTTTACTTTGTTATAACCATAGCAGAAACCCCATTCTGAACTTGGGAAGTAGTCATATAGCTTGGGAACAGGCTCTTTGGTTCACCACATCCATTCCAAGCACTAATTGTATTGTTTTCTCTCATGTCCCCTCCAACTAAACCCTCCCCAATTCTCTTGCAGTCCATCTACGTTTTTGGCAATTTACAGTGGACAGTTAACCTACCACTCGCATATCTTTGGTATGTGGGAGAGAGGCAGAGCACCTGATGGGAATCCTATGTAGTTATAGGAATGCACACACTCCACACAGACAGCACCCGAGGTCTGGAGTTGAGAGATTGCAGTGTTCACTCCTACACCATGGAGCTTTCTATAATTCTGTAGGAACAAGCCACTTTATTTGTCATCAATAGACCAATGCTACTTATTTGTTCACTCCCCAAATCCATCATTTAAAAATCTATCAGTCAGAGCCTTAAGATCATTCTTTGTTAAAAGAGGCACGTGAACCCATAAAGGTAATCAAATATAAAAATTAATTTGTCTGAGTGAAAAAAATGTAACCTCCTTACCAATCTAAATAATTTATCGCTTACCCTGAAACTATTGTCCATAGTTCTAGACTCACCAGCCCAGAACAACAACCTCACAGTATCTATTCTGTGAAGAAACCTCAATCTTGTACCTTCCAGGGAAATTGCAACTCATTCTGAAACTTGTTTATTTTCCATCCAGGCCTCCATGCATCAAAGACCAACAGGCCAATTAATCTTCCTAATGGATAGCTGTATATTAATACAGCTCTTTCAGAGTGTTGTGCATAAACATTGCCTGAATCTTTCTAACCAACGGTCTTTACTCTTCTAATGGATTTAAATTTATTTTGTTCAATTTAGCAAAATAAGTGCTATCACATTTCTCCATTTTATACTCCATCTGCCACTCTTTTCCTCGCTCACTTAAATTGTCTCATTGTCTCTGTCACTTTGTTTTTCAAGCTTACTTTCTCAACCACCCCCATGAATCACCAGCAAACTTGGATACAATAAACTCAGTGCCTTCATCCAAACCAATTGATACAGTTGGTGAATAACTGAAAACCCAGCACTGTTTCCTGTTAATTATCGCCTGCTAACCTGAAAATTACCCTTTTATTCCTGCAGTCTGCTTTTTGGCCTTCAGTAATCCTTCATCCATGCTGATATATCCCAGTTATAACCATATAACCATATAACAATTACAGCACGGAAACAGGCCATCTCGGCCCTACAAGTCCGTGCCGAAAAACTTTTTTTCCCCTTAGTCCCACCTGCCTGCACTCATACAATAACCCTCCATACCCTTCTCATCCATATGCTTATCCAATTTATTTTTAAATGATACCAATGAACCTGCCTCCACCACTTCCACTGGAAGCTCATTCCACACCGCTACCACTCTCTGAGTAAAGAAGTTCCCCCTCATATTACCCCTAAACGTCTGTCCCTTAATTCTGAAGTCATGTCCTCTTGTTTGAATCTTCCCTATTCTCAAAGGGAAAAGCTTGTCCACATCAACTCTGTCTATCCCTCTCATCATTTTAAAGACCTCTATCAAGTCCCCCCTTAACCTTCTGTGCTCCAGAGAATAAAGACCTAACTTATTCAACCTATCTCTGTAACTTAGTTGTTGAAACCCAGGCAACATTCTAGTAAATCTCCTCTGTACTCTCTCTATTTTGTTGACATCCTTCCTATAATTGGGCGACCAAAATTGTACACCATACTACAGATTTGGTCTCACCAATGCCTTGTACAATTTTAACATTACATCCCAGCTTCTATACTCAATGCTCTGATTTATAAAGGCTAGCATACCAAAAGCTTTCTTTACCACCCTATCTATATGAGATTCCACCTTCAAGGAACTATGCACCGTTATACCCAGATCCCTCTGTTCAACTGTATTCTTCAATTCCCTACCATTTACCATGTACGTCCTATTTTGATTTGTCATGCCAAGGTGTAGCACCTCACATTTATCAGCATTAAACTCCATCTGCCATCTTTCAGCCCATTTTTCCAAATGGCCTAAATCACTCTGTAGACTTTGGAAATCCTCTTCATTATCCACAACACCCCCTATCTTGGTATCATCAAGATTACTTTTTAAATCTCAAAAACAGCCTTAAGGTTTGACACATTATCAGCTTTTTCAAAATGTGGATAAACTTCATCCATTAGTTCCCCCTTAAATACATGCCACTGGTTTAGGTTTATTATTGTCACGTGTACTGAGGTACAGTGAAAAGGTTTGTTCTGCATGCTATCCAAACAGTTCAGAAATACTATACCTAGCTACAATCAGTTCAAACTCAAGTCCAATAGATAGAGCAAAGGAGAAGATACAGAGTGTCGAATATAGTTCTCAGCATTATAGCACATTGTAGTGTATTAGTACACTAGATTAAGTCCAATGCCCTTATTATGGTGGAGGTGAATCGATTAGTACCTTGGCTTATGGAAAGACCCATCAGAAGCTTGATTACAGAGAGAAAGAAGCTGTTCCTGAGTCTGGGATAATTGGGGTCGTATGGGGCTTTAAACTAAATAGTGGGGGGCGGGGATTGGAAATTGGAAATGTATGGGTGATGTTAAAGGGGAGGAAAGTGCACGAGAGGTTACTGAAGTCTCCAGCAGATGTAATAGGAGAGAACGTTTATAAAGGGATACGAGTCTGTCAGACGGCGAACCAGAAAGAGCCCCGTTTATTCCCACTCTTTGCCTTCTATCATTCAATCAATCTTCTATCCACACATGTACCTTCCCTCTAAAATCATCTTGTTTAGCAGCTTCACGTGCAGCACCTTATCAAAGGCCTTTTGAAACCAATTTTGAACTAAGCTATAACCCCTCCACCTTGTTCCATATACAGTACTGTGGTTTTTCAAATGTAACACCTTTAGTTCAGTATTCACCACCCCTCATCTCAAATTTGTCCCCATTTTGCCTGACCTTAGACTTATGATGAGCATTCAACGGCAGTGGGGCTGGAAGAGATTTTATAGTTAGGGAAATAAGGTTACTAGAGAGAGAACAGGGTCACTTAGAAGCCAAAACAGTCATCTCTGTGTGGAGTTGAAGAAGATGGGCGAGATCCTTAGTGAGTATTTCCTCTGCATTTACTGTGGAGAAAGATGGGGTTGAGAGGGAAAGATAGAACAACCATGTTTGAATGGCAGAATAGACTCAATGGGCCAAATGGCCTAATTCTGCTTCCTTGACCTATGAACTTATCAACATGATACCACACGCCATTGTTTTGTACCACACAAGAGAATGCAAGCCTTGCCACAATCACCATCTTAGTCTGGATTTCCTTCATGGCGCGCTTAATGGCTCTGTGAAGGTCCTAGATTAGGGGTATCAAACTCATTTTAAGATCACGGGCCGGATCAGCCCCATTTGCCCCATTTGACATGCGCGAACATCAGTTAGCCAGCCCGAGGCCAGGGGGAGCTCAGCCCCGCTATCTTGTCCATTTGGCAGCGGTTGCCAGGGGCAACCATCGCCTTGGCCAATCACGGGGCGGAGGATAGGATCGCCCCGCCGCCATCTTGCTTCTTTGACGGCTGGTGCCCGGGGCAACCGTCCCCATGGCAATTGTGGGCCAATCACGGAGTGAAGGATGGGAGCACCCCTTCTGGTGCAGCAGGCGGCACAGACAGAGGTGGGAGAGAAAGCGGCGAGGGAGAGAGAGCGGCTGCCATACAGATGCATAATAAATCGTTGTGAATATATATATTTTTTCCCCTAAATCATATCGCGGGCCGGAATGGATCCAGCCCGTGGGCCAGTAGTTTGACACCCCTGTCCTAGATAGAGATCTTGTTTGGCTCAGGATCATTTGACTTGAATGCTGTAGACATGGAGTTCACCTTGCGAGTGGACCTTGTGGTTCATGTATGGTTTCTGGTTCGGGAACATATGCATTGTCTTCTGTGAAACGCAGTCGTCTAATCACTTGCTGATGAAGTCTCTGACAGTAGTCTGTGACGGTAGTGGGATATTTATCTTGGTCAGCCGCAGGTTCCTCGAGTCCACCAATTCAAAGCTGTCACAAAAGGTGTCATCTGTTTCTTCCGACCTTCACTACATGACTTTCTGTAACTTTGCTTATTACATCATTCACCTGACGAGAATCTTGGCATTTCAAGGAGAAAAAAAACTAGGCTAGTGAAGTACAGTACAAATGCCCTGGAGGAAAAAATTCCCAGTCTCTTTCAGAGAGTAATGATCAGTTAAGTAAATGAGCTGAATATTTTATGCTTTAAAACATACAATACCCACACTATCCAATAGCCTATCGTAGAATAGTGTAATGTAAGAATGTAAAGTAGGATTTCTTTGTGATCTGCACTGAACTTAGAATTTGTTAGTCTTTCTGATGGTGGATTAAACAATTGGTGAGTGGAGACCAGGTTAGAATCAATAAATGTTTTATTTCATAGTGAGTGGAAACAGTAGGACTTGCTTTACACAAATGTGCAGAGCCATGAACGTGTTAGAACGCCTCCCAGCATTGAGTTATTTAACCTGACTTTAAAATACCCTAGCTATCCTTTTATATTCTGACTTTTCTAGGGGCTTTGATAAAATCAATTGACTGTCGGATTGACTGCTAGTATAGGTTTTTCTTCTCTTTCTTGCAGCTGAAATCCCGCCCAGGACCACTAACTTCCCATACCAGGGATGCTTTGCAACTCCGCTACTGTCTGTCTCACACCTCCTGCTTTTATCTCTGGCATTTGTTCCAGCCATCAAACCCTTGCCTGTGTCCACCTATTACCTGCCACGCTTTGTCCTATCTCCCGTCTTCAAGCTTTCTTCCTCCTGACCTCCCCAACCCCCCACAATCAATCTGAAGAAGGGTCCCGACCTGAAACGTGTTGCGTGCGAGTGTGAGTGAGAGTGTGCGTGCGCGAGTCAGATTCAGATTCAAACTTTATTGTCATTGTGCAGTGTACAGTACAGAGACAACAAAATGCAGTTAGCATCTCCCCAGAAGAGCGAACATAGAATAATGAGCAACTCGGGAGACACGGGGTGTTGCGATGTGCTCGCGCTGCCGCAATCACCTCTTGTGAGTGAGTGTGAGTGTGAGTGGGCGAGAGTGAGTGAGAGTGTGCGTGCGCAAGAGTGAGTGTGCGTGCGCGAGTGTGAGTGCGAGTGTGAGTGCATGCGAGAATGAGAGCGTGCGCAGACGGAAAGCAAGAAAAAATGAAATATAAACAGACAAAAGAGACTGTAGATGCTGGTATCTGGAACAAAATACAATGTGTTGGAGGAATTCAGTGGGTCAAGCAGCACTTGAGCACTTGGGGGGGGGGGGGGGTGTGGTCGGGGGTGGGAAGGTAGGAATTGTCGATGTTTCCGGTCTAAACCCTGTAACAGTGCTGAAATGTACACAGAACACTGCAATTAGAGTCATGTAGCGTGAAAACAGTCCCTTCAGTCAAATTCGGCCATGCCGATCAAGATGCCCATCTCTGCTAGTCCCATTTGCCTGTATTTTTAAAAATTAGTTGAGAGATACAGCGCGGAAACATCCCCTTTGGCTTACCGAATTCACGCCGACTAGTGATCCCTGTACAGTAGCACTATCCTACACAAAAGGGACAATTTACAATTTTTACCGAAGCCAATTAACCTACAAACCTATACGTCTTTGGATTGTGGGAGGAAACCAGACCACCCGGGGAAAACCTATGCAGTCAGGAGGAGAATGCACAAACTCCATAGAGACAGCACCCTTAGTCAGGTTCGAACCTGGATCTCTGGCACTGTGTGGCAGCAACTCTACTGCTGCGCCACCCTGCCGCCTGCTGCCCATATCCCTCTAAACCCAGATTTAGCAGTTTGAAACCTTTACCTATCATGTACCTGTCCACTTGTCTCCTGTGGGAATGAGGGAAGGGAAGTAGGGAACCTGGAGTGTTGGGAGATGAGTGGATGGCAGCAGGTAAAGGAACTTTACTAATATAATGCCATTGTAATGGTTAACCTCCTTCAGAATGGCATCATATCAGTAAAGGAGCCCGGTGCATGTATGGGGATACTCATTCCTTGAACCACACTCTTTTCTGTAGATAAACTGAATGAAATCATTGATTGATTGCGTCTTCACGCTTAAGGTGGGCCACCTACTGCAGCTCTGATAAGAATATTGAATGTACAAGCGACAAGAGCTTCACCAGGACTCTTTTACAATTGGATCCTTGTTCACTGCGGATTATTATTCAAATCAAGCTATGGCTGCGATCTGCCTCTTGAAGTGATTAGTATTCCTGGCTGTATTCTGTTCCCTCTAAAGGATATATTACTCGCAGATGGTCCCATGGTAAGGAAGGCTTCTTAAGAGAGATTTAAAGCAAACTGAAACCATTTGATCCTGTAAATGCATCTTTAAAGCTTAATATTACAAGCCAAGTTGGCAGTAAAAGCCAAAAGATGAATAATTTAAAAAAGGATATAAGAGTTGAGGTGCGAGCAACATTTTGATAAAATCTTTCGCGTGTTGTACTGTAGGTTTTGCCCCCTATCTATGGAAACGACACTAATTTGGTAAATATAATGTGTTCTTTTATTTGAAGGACATGAGGAGTATTTATTTTATTTGAAGAATGTTATATCTTTATCAACAACACTCGGACAACCAGTGAGACACTAAAAGGTCACTGATCATTTTACACCATTACAAAATGAATACTAGAATGGACAGATCAAATCCATTCTTATTTATTTCAAATATAAAGTGATGAGCAGGCAGGTTGCTAACAGGATGTAATATTGCATTTGGTGACATCCCTGATTGTCAGTAGTTTGCTTAATTCCAGCTAACTTATTAGACTCAGCTTACGCTAATACCCATAACAGGAGAATCATATTCCGTTGTTTTCCACTGCATGCAGGCAAGAAGATAGTTACTGATTACAGGTTTAGAATTTCATGAATTACAAACACAATTACATTTCATCTTCTGAGTGATAACAGCATTTGCACAGAGTTGTCAACTACGTTAAGACATAGTCTTTAATATTTTTGTGACTTCTGAGATATGTGGGAAGATTTTTATTTCCCTTTGTAGAAACAACTCAATTTTCCTACTCGGGCATTTCGTTACAGCGGTGACATTTTTTATGCCCAGGTGGCAAGCACAAGATTTGTTCCTGAATGGCTGATTGCGATCCCCTTTGATTTGTGTCTGAAAATGTTTTTGTTTAAGTTATGAAGGTGGTGCTGCAGACTAATGGTGGGCAGCTCAGATTCCCCATTGGAAATGTAACCAATTTCAGATGTATAGTTTACAGAAAGAGAGTGTTGCTCATTGTAACTTGCTAATTGTAATATGCCCCAATTAAATTAATAAATAACACCACTTGCACGTTTTCTCCATGCGATAAACCAAAGAATTCTCTTGAATCTTATCTCTAAATCCAGTGAGTCTTTCATTGCCCCCATTGCTGGCACGTTCTTAATATGTTGCCGCAAACAGTTGGCTGAAGAAGAAAGGATGCCTGAAAGTATGCTGATCACGCAAATAAATGTCCATGCTTGAGTAGCTCTATAGTGCTGCTTCCTCACTGCCAGACAATCCTCCTATTATACGCAACTGAAAATCGCAGTTCAGCTCAAACAAGATGTACATCAAAACACATTTTTTCATGGTTGTTTGAGTGAAATATTGATAAGTGCTGATTTAAAATTATCCGTCTTATTTTCAACTAGCAAATTGCCTTGAACTTTGACAGTTAAGGTGAGTAATTAAGTGCTTCCCAAGATTTGTAATTAAAATGAAACAGTTTATGCCTATTCAATTCTCTACTCTAAACTGTGAAAAACCCTTTCCTACTAGCTGTACAAATTAGTTATTTCCATGCTGCATAGTTTAATCAGTCAAAGTAAAATAACTTGCAAAACTTGTACACGCCTTTCAACTTTGACTCCTCATCCACAGCTTTAGTTTAGTTGCGTTAATTTTCACATGTGCCGAGGTACAATGAAAAGCTTTTTTGTTGCGTGTTCTCAAGTCAATGGAAAGACTATGCATGATTACAATCAAGCCGTCCACAGTGTACAGATACAGGATAAAGGGAATAATGTTTAGTGCAAGATAATGTCCACAAAAGTCCGATTAAAGGTAGTCCAAGGATCTCCAATGAGATAAATGGTAGACCAGGATCGCTTTCTAGTTGGTGATAGGATGATTCAGTTGCCTGATAACCGCAGAGAAGAAAATGTCCCTGAATCTGGAGGTGTACATTTCCACACTTCCATAACTCTTGCCTTAACCGAGGCAGCCTGAAGTGTAGATGGAATCAATGGAAGAGAGGTCATGATAGTCTGGGATGTGTTCACAATTCTCTGCAATTTCTTGCGGTCCAGAATTCCCAATGAAATCAGTGGGGTCTCAGGTCATACGTCAGGTCTAACCTATCTCAAGAATCCCAGCAGGGCCTACCACTGGACCCTACATGGTGTTACACAGCTGAACATGGTAAACTTGCAACATCATTGTCTCACATGGGTCTTGGGCATCCTCATTTGGCATCCTCATTTGGCAGTTGCTCATCGATTGAAGTTTGAGATGTTGCCTTTTCCCATTTAGAAATCTTGACATCCACACAAAGGTCGCCCTCATTTTTCTTTTGCAAAGCCAGAGAAGTAGTTCTTTTAAAGTTATTCATCAGATTGTGAATTTCTTGATGTACAGAGCGAACAATATCAGCCTCCTTGTGAAACATCTAATGGGCTTAAAGTCCCCAGATCTTGCCTTGGCAGTCATTTTGCTGCTGTGCCTATTGAGAGCTTTATTGGATCTCCCTTTGGAGGTGCAAGGCGTCTCTTGACAGCATGGTCACCAAAAATTGTACAGTTTACTCAATTTTGATGAGTGCTGATAGACTAACATTATTATTACCACAGAATCTGAGCCATTTGTCTCTATCAGAACAGATATCTTAATTAATTACTGTCTCTCTACAGCAAATGCAGGTAAAGAATACTTTAATGACTGAATCTGAGATTGATTTATAATGGTTGGGAATTGTGAATTTCATGTACAGGGAATTGTCAAAAATTGTTAATGGATGCTCAAGTCAAGATTATTGCAGGGTTCTGTCCAGGGATATTTGCTTTATGTTTGGATTAAGTATTATTAAAGGCATTTAGACTAGTGTTTAAATTGTTCCAAGTGAGCTAAAATGACTCCATGTATTCAATGCAGTAAAATAGAAAACCTCATAAATCAGTTATGAGGAGGGGCCCAGACCTTGACAACCCATATACATTGTAAAAAATGTTTACTCCAAATGGTCTTGCACCTTGCAAAAATACTCTGTTTTTCAGCTAAATGTGCAAGAAATAAGCATGTTTAGCGAGTCAAGGCAGGTTGAGTTAAATCATTTTTATTGACAAATAAAAACGGTAATTAAACTCGGTAACACGCGTGCCTGACTAGCTAACATAAGAATATCTCCTGTTGCTGGGATGAGCGCTGACGACTAACTGGAAGCCCGCGAACGAACCTCCGCCGTCACGTGATTGAGCCAACCAATGACGAGATTCGAACTTCCCCAAACCACCACTAGGTCTTCTTCTTTCGTGTGGCGTGCATAGCGTAAAGTTGTAGGACAACTTGTTCTATTTGATCTTCTGTTTGTGCACGTCGAGTTGATTGCATTAGTCGAAACAGGGCGGACCACGTGAAGGTTGCAATCTTTCACCCTCACCACTAGGTGCCGCTACAGGACCCCCCACTCCCCCCAGAACCCGAGGAAAGGAATCGAGTGGGAGGCCGAATGGGGCGATCAGACCGAGCGGAGACCGATGGAACAGGCACAACCGGCGGTACAGGATGAACTGACGAAACAGGGCTAGCAGGCGGAAAAGTCACAGGTGAAACAGACACGACAGGTGTATCAGGTGCAAGGGGTATGACCCGCAGACGACCTCTATGCCGGGATTGAGCCACCACCTCTGGGCTATCGACATCCAGATGGGCGGGCTTGAGACGCTCTCCTCCCAACTCCCGACATCCAACAGAAAAGTTGCGATGCCGGGCCACAACACACGGAAAGGACCCTCATAAGTCCACTACAGCTGCGTCCGGTGCGAGTTCCTGCGGATAAAAACAAACAGGCAGTCCTTAAGCTCCGGCGGAGCGTAAACAGGATCAACCCCATGGCGAGAGGTCGGAATAGCAGCCAGGCCGCCCCGCAGGTTCGCCAACACAGACGAAGTGGGCTCCTGCAGTCTCCGACCTGCAGGATGGAAATCCCCAGGCACCCGTAGCGGGGAGCCGTACATGAGCTCAGAGGACGATGTGTCCAAATCCGCCTTCGGGTTCGTACAGATCCCCAGCAGCACCCAAGGCAATTGGCCACCCAGTCCGGGCCCGTAAGCCGCGCCTTCAGCGCCGACCAAATGCCAATGGAAATGCTCCACAAACCGGTGGCCTGAGGGTGATAGGCGGTGGTGTGATACAGCAGCGTTCCGTACAGCTGTGCCAAAGCCGACCACAAGGCAGAAGTAAACTGGGCACCACGGTCGGTGGAGATGTCCGCAGGCACACCATAACTAGCCACCCAGTGGGCCACGAGAGCCCGAGCACAAGACGCAGTGGAGGTGTCAGAGAGTGGAACGGCCTCTGGCCACCTTGTGAAGCGATCCACAATGGTGAGCAGGTGTGTGGTACCGCGAGACGTCGGTAGTGGACCCACCAAATCGACGGATGTGCTCGAACCTATGAGGGGGAACCACAAAATCCTGAGGCGGCGCTCGCAATTACCGCTGGATGTTTGACCTCTGTCAGGGAATGCAGGCCCTAGCCCAGGCTGCAACCTGTTTACGAAGCCCCTGCCAGATGAACTTGTCCGCCACCAATGCAGAAGTCACCCAGATGGAAGGGTGGGCCGGACCGTGGACAGCGTTGAACACACGCCGCCGCCAACCCATGGGGACGATAGGGTGTGGCCTCCTGGTGGAAACGTCGCAGAGGACCCTCAGACCTGTAGGATTGAACGGGACATCGGCCTGCACCAATCCTGAAGCTGCAGTCTGATAGGCATCTATCTCACCGCCCTCGCGTTGTACAGCAGCCAGCCCAGAATAGTTCATGCCCAGGACCATGGACTACACGGTCATGACTACAGGGCGAGATAAAGCGTCCGTGACCAGGTTCAGCTTGCCCGCCACGTGCTGGACATTGGTGGAGTATTCCGACACAAATGCCAGGGGCCGCTGTTGCCGAACTGACCAGGGTTCGGACACCTGTGCAAATGCAAATGTTAGGGGCTTGTGGTCTGTGAACGCCATGAAGGGCCTGCCCTCTAGTAAATAGTGGAAATGACGGACTGTCAAATAAAGGGCCAGGAGCTCTTGATCAAACACGCTGCAGCTCCACTCCGGAAGACGCAGGTGCCAGCTGAAAAAGGCAAGCGGCTGCCAGCGTCCATCAATAAATTGCTCCAGTACCCCAATTTCAGGCTTAGAAAAATTAGATAAGTAATTGCTGTAATTATATATCTCATTATTATCTATATTACTAAAAGTCTGATCTTGACCACTTCCTGTTCTGTATATTGATTTTTTTTAAATGCGCTGCCACGTACGGGTGTGATTTTTGGCCATCTGAGTAAGAGTCCCCCTCTGCTGCACAGGGCAAGAGGATTTTTCCCATCGATAAAAACTAAAAGTGTTATTAGTGTTTAAAAAATATTGAGATTCTCTCTCCTGAAGGCCACGCCCCTTCCAGAGGGACTATAAAACCCGGAAGTGGGGAGGTGCCTCAGTTCTCTGCAAAATGGGGGAGCGAGAGGTCGCAATTCTCAGTCTGAGCTGTGAATAACACTGAACACGCATCTACTAAACTGTGAGTGGTTTGACTGACCTGTCAGTGCCCTTAATGTGGTTTGAAAATGCAGTTTGAAAATGCAAAAGTGTGTTTTGGTTTGAAAGTGCTAAAGCTGTGTTGCCTTTGGTTTTGAAAGTGCTAAAGTGAGCTGCCTTGCCTTTGGTTTTGAAAGTGCTAAAGCGAGCTTCCTTGCCTAATTAGAGCCGCCTTGCATAGATGGGGGAGCGAGTGGGGCACGTCTCTCAGTCTGAGCTGTGAATAACACTGAACACGCGTCTACTAAACTGTGAGTGTGCTTTTACTGACCTTGAGTGCCCTTAATGTGGTTTGAAAATGAAAATTTGGTTGGTTTGAAATAAAGCACAGCAAATGGTTGGTGGTGGTTAGATAGAAACATAGAAATGTAGAAAATAGGTGCAGGAGTAGGCCATTCGGCCCCTCGAGCCTGCACCGCCATTCAATATGATCATGGCTGATCATCCAACTCAGTATCCTGTACCTGCCTTCACTCCATACCCCCTGATACCTTTAGCCACAAGGGCCACATCTAACTCCCTCTTAAATATAGCCAATGAACTGGCCTCAACTACCTTCTGTGGCAGATAATTCCAGAGATTCACCACTCTCTGTGTGAAAAATGGTTTTCTCATCTCTGTCCTAAAAGATTTCCCCCTTATCCTTAAACTGTGACACCTGGTTCTGGACTTCCCCAACATCGGGAACAATCTTCCTGCATCTAGCCTGTCCAACCCCTTAAGAATTTTGTAAGTTTCTATAAGATTCCCCTCAATGTTCTAAATTCTAGCGAGTACAAACCGAGTCTATCCAGTCTTTCCTCATATGAACGTCCTGACATCCCAGGAATCAGCCTGGTGAACCTTCTCTGTACTCCCTCTATGGCAAGAATGTCTTTCCTTAGATTAGGAGACCAAAACTGTACGCAATACTCCAGGTGTAGTCTCACCAAGACCCTGTACATCTGCAGTAGAACCTCCCTGCTCCTATACTCAAATCCTTTTGCTATGAATGCTAACATATCATTCGCTTTCTTCACTGCCTGCTGCACCTGCATGCATACTTTTAATGACTGGTGTACCATGACACCCAGGTCTCGTTGCATCTCCCCTTTTCCTAATCGGCTACCATTCAGATAATAGTCTACTTTCCTGTTTTTGCCACCAAAGTGGATAACCTCACATTTATCCACATTATACTGCATCTGCCATGCATTTGCCCACTCACCCAGCCTATCCAAGTCATCTTGCAGCCTCCTAGCATCCTCCACCCAGCTAACACTGCCCCCCAGCTTTGTGTCATCCGCAAACTTGGAGATGTTGCATTCAATTCCCTCATCCAAATCATTAATATATATTGTAAATAGCTGGGGTCCCAGCACTGAGCCTTGCGGTACCCCACTAGTCACTGCCTGACATTCTGAAAAGGAGCCGTTTACGCCTACTCTTTGCTTCCTGTCTGCCAGCCAGTTCTCTATCCACATCAATACTGAACCCCCAATACCGTGTGCTTTAAGTTTGTATACTAATCTCTTATGTGGGACCTTGTCGAAAGCCTTCTGAAAGTCCAGATATAACATAGAAACATAGAAACATAGAAATTAGGTGCAGGAGTAGGCCATTCGGCCCTTCGAGCCTGCACCGCCATTTAATATGATCATGGCTGATCATCCAACTCAGTATCCCGTACCTGCCTTCTCTCCATACCCTCCGATCCCCTTGGCCACAAGGGCCACATCTAACTCCCTCTTATATATAGCCAATGAACTGGCCTCAACTACCCTCTGTGGCAGAGAGTTCCAGAGATTCACCACTCTCTGTGTGAAAAAAGTTCTCCTCATCTCGGTTTTAAAGGATTTCCCCCTTATCCTTAAGCTATGACCCCTTGTCCTGGACTTCCCCAACATCGGGAACAATCTTCCTGCATCTAGCCTGTCCAACCCCTTAAGAATTTTGTAAGTTTCTATAAGATCCCCTCTCAATCTCCTAAACTCTAGAGAGTATAAACCAAGTCTATCCAGTCTTTCTTCATAAGACAGTCCTGACATCCCAGGAACCAGTCTGGTGAACCTTCTCTGCACTCCCTCTATGGCAATAATGTCCTTCCTCAGATTTGGAGACCAAAACTGCACGCAATACTCCAGGTGTGGTCTCACCAAGACCCTATACAACTGCAGTAGACCCTCCCTGCTCCTATACTCAAATCCTCTTGCTATGAAAGCCAACATGCCATTCGCTTTCTTTACTGCCTGCTGCACCTGCATGCCTACCTTCAATGACTGGTGTACCATGACACCCAGGTCTCGCTGCATCTCCCCCTTTCCCAATCGGCCACCGTTTAGATAATAATCTGCTTTCCCGTTTTTGCCACCAAAATGGATAACCTCACATTTATCCACATTAAACTGCATCTGCCAAACATTTGCCCACTCACCCAGCCTATCCAAGTCACCTTGCAGTCTCCTAGCATCCTCCTCACACCTAACACTGCCCCCCAGCTTAGTGTCATCCGCAAACTTGGAGATATTGCCTTCAATTCCCTAATCCAGATCATTAATATATATTGTAAATAGCTGGGGTCCCAGTACTGAGCCTTGCGGTACCCCACTAGTCACTGCCTGCCATTGTGAAAAGGACCCGTTTACTCCTACTCTTTGCTTCCTGTTTGCCAGCCAGTTCTCTATCCACATCAATACTGAACCCCCAATGCCATGTGCTTTAAGTTTGTATACTAATCTCTTATGTGGGACCTTGTCGAAAGCCTTCTGGAAGTCCAAATACACCACATCCACTGGTTCTCCCCTATCCACGCTACTAGTTACATCCTCGAAAAATTCTATAAGATTCGTCAGACATGATTTACCTTTCGTAAATCCATGCTGACTTTGTCCAATGATTTCACCACTTTCTAAATGTACTGCTATCCCATCTTTAATAACTGACTCTAGCAGTTTCCCCACTACCGATGTTAGGCTAACTGGTCTGTAATTCCCCGTTTTCTCTCTCCCTCCCTTCTTAAAAAGTGGGGTTACATTTGCTACCCGCCAATCCTCTGGAACTACTCCAGAATCTAATGAGTTTTGAAAAATTATCACTAATGCATCCAATATTTCTGGGGCTACTTCCTTAAGTACTCTGGGATGCAGCCTATCTGTCCCTGGGGATTTATGGGTCTTTAATCCATTGGTTGGTTTGAAATAAAGCACAACAAATGGTTGGTGGTGGTCGGTTTGAAATAAATCACAGCAAATGGTTGGTGGTGGTTGGTTTGAAATGGCAAATGATTAAAAGTCTAAACTTGACAACTTCCTGTTTGCATTGTATATTGATTTTAGATAAAACGCTACCACTTACGGCTGTTATTTTTGGCCATCTTACTCGGTCCCCCTCCGCTCATCAGGTGCCGAGGATTCTTCCCATCAATGAAAAATAAAAGTGTTATTAGTGTAAAATGTTGAGAATGTCTCTCCTGTCAATCACGCCATGAAGGCCACGCCCCTTCCGGTGGGAGGGTGGAAGAATTATAAAACCCGGAAGTGTGTGTGTGGCTCAGTCTCTGCAAGATGGGGAGGGAGAGGTCACAACTCTGAGCTGTGAATCAACTGAACACACTGAATGTCTACTGAACTGTGAGTGTGGTGTTTATGTGGTGTTTTGAGTGGTTTTATGGTGGTTTCACCCTGCTTGAAATGGTATGAAACTGCACTTGAATTTGGTGGCCTTGCACCCTGCTTGAAGTGGTAAGAAACTGCACTTGAATTTCGTGGCCTTGCTCCCTGCTTGAAGTGGTATGAAACTGCATTTGAATTTGGTGTTCCTTGCACCCTGCTTGAAATGGAATTTCAAAGAATAGCCGTGAGTCAACTGCCAGCCCACCAGCCGTGAGTGAGCTGCCAGCACATCAGGCTTGAGTGACTGAGCTGCCACCCCAAGAATCAATTTGGCCCACAAATGTCCATACTAGCCCTCTGGAAACCAGTCCCTTCAGCCCACAACACCAATACTAGCGCTCCAGAAAGTGCGCCCCCTCCCACCCCTCCACTGGCCACCAATATTGGAATTGGTGGAGAGGTGGAATATTGCGTTGAGGGACCAGCCCTCCCGTGTGAGCAAGAACTTAGTAATTATTATAACTGTTTCCCATTGATTCCAGGGTGGTAGCAACTCCCAAAATTGTTGTATTCTTTCTATTTTCTTCTATTCTATTCCATCAATGTAACTATTTTCCACGAACTGAATGCTAAAATACTGAACTCGGCCTGATTCTTGCTGACATGCGATTTTCTAAGTTAAGTTTCCCTATGCAATGGTGCTGATACAGGAACCATCTGGCACGGTATGAAAGTAGATTGGGTCAAACCTTGTTGTAAAGTAATGAACAGTATAAACTACACAGCTTTATTAAAGTATAAATCAGGCAGAAAATTCAAACTAAAGAATCAGTATTACTTGCTGGTTAATTTTCATATCTCAGCCTCCCCACTGTATTGTTAAAGTTCTTTGATTTGCACATTAAACTCAACTCAGACAGTTGGAGCTGATATTTATAAAAATTGCTGACTGGATTGGACGTGTTTCACAGTGGGCAGCATGTGTGCTGCTCAAAATCAAACTGCCGGAGGAGTCAGTGCACTTTCCAAACAGCTCACGAGGTTTAGGTTTGACCCTGACCTTGTGTGTTGTCTGTGTGGAGTTTGCACCATTTCCCTGGGACAGCGAGTGTTTCTCCAGCCACGCCTGTTTTTTTGCATGTCCCATAGATTTGCCGGTGGATTAACTGACTACTGTAAGTTATCCCTTTGAGTTAACGCCAAAGAGAATCAAAGGGCAATTGTCAGGCAAGTGTTAGGAAGCGAATAGGTTGCAGGAGTTAATGGAAAGGAGAGTGAAAGAGGCTGATCAGGTTCACTCGGAGCTGCCATGGACCTGATAGATCAAATTACCCCCTCCTATTGCTGTAAGTATCCTATGCAAGTAATTTGTTAACATTATTATGTTGTTAATGCAACATCAATCAGGCTCAGAAGAGGAACAATTTGAATTCCAAAAGCAAAGTAAAAACTACAAGTGCTGGAAAATCCATATTATTACATTTATTCTTCTCATTTTCTACTTCTGTTCAGTCATTCTTTTCCTCTTTTTTTTATTTTCGAAATCTACCTGATTTGCCCCTCATTTACCCTTCTCTTCTATAGTTCCTCTATTGTTTTTCTCTCAATCTTTAAATCTCTTCATTTACTGAGATATCTGTTGCGCCTTTTCATCAATGAGGTCCCAAATGCGTCACTGCCTTGGGATTGCCACGATCTGCTCACAGCCCCAGTAAATTACAGGTCAAATCATTTTGAGTTTGGAAATGCAGCAAAATGTGCAATGCTTAACACAAATCAAAAATGAAATACCCAACCACAACAGGATTTGGCTCAATATGGATTCATTTTGGATTGGATTGGATTGGATTCAATTTTATTGTTATTGCACTTTTCAGTGCAACAAAATAAATAACAAAACAAACACTCAACACAGTTTAAAGTCCCAAAGTCATTGGCTCTTCCCTCTTTGCTCTCCCTCTGCGCTGAGGCAATCCAGGCCTCCGATGTTGTGACCCAGCCCGGTGATGGTAAGCAAGTACCGTGGCTGAATTAGAGCTCCGCAAACGGGCAGGTTCAAACTCCGCGACCCGGGGCGGTCGAAGGTGCCGCCCTCCAGTCCAGCGGACGCAGCTGTAGTAGTTGCGGGAGCTCCGGAAAAACAGGTCACCAACCTGTGACCAGCGAGCTCCCGACGATGTCGTTCACTGGCCCGCGACCGAGCCTCCGAGGCTCCAAAGTCGGGTCGGAAGTTGGGTCGCCCCGCAACCACAGCCCCGAAGTTGGCCTCGTGTTGGTAAGTCCTGGCTGGCTCTGCCTCCGGAGCCACGAGGTCGGTCGCAGTTGGAGGCCGCCAGCTTCGCGATAGGCCTCAGCGGAGACGGAGACGGGGGATACGGCAAGAAAGGTCGCATCGCATTCCCCCATGAAGGAAGAGTCAAAAAAACATGTTACACCCACCCCCCCCCCCCCCCCCCCCCCCCCCCCTACACAACTAAATAAACCGAAATAAACTGTAACAACGGTACAAAAGAAACAAAAAAAGAAAGACAAATGGACTGCAGGTGAGCCGCAGCTGCAAGGCAGCGTTGCCACTTCTGGTACTTCCGGTATTTTACTGCCAGTTATAGGAAAAAGAAGTAAAAATGCTGTAGTGAAGGATGAAATACTGTATATTAGAGAAGTCGCTCCAGGTTCAAAACACTGTGCCATGCATTGGTGGGATGTAAGCATCTTGGCTGTCTGTCAGTAGCAGATGTAAGCTGACACCATAGACTTGTTTGTGCATCTGCCAGGGTACCATTGCACAGTATGTCTGGGACACATCTGGAGAAAAATGGTTAAATATGGTTGTTTGTCAAAAGACGAAATAAGCAATAATTTTGTATTCAAAAATGAAAAATGTCAAGTATTGAAATTTGGGCAGATATTTCTTAAATGGTTATCATGAATACATCATTACAGACATTGCAATTCCATTGTGACGAAGGTGCTCAGTGCACAAGAGGCGGTGGTTCATTCTAACCTTCTGCTTTTTCACTTTAGGCTCCCATACAATGGATATTTTGGTGGCGTCTCAGGATTGAGCAAGGAACAGTTTCTAAAAATAAATGGCTTCCCAAATGAATACTGGGGCTGGGGCGGTGAGGATGATGATATTTATAACAGGTATGGTGGTATTTCAATCATTAATATATCTGATATATGTCAGAAATATTTAACCATTTTGTTTGGATAATATAACACGAATGCCATAAATATAGGATTTTTTGTTGAACTTTCTCCTGTATAATCTGTGAAAAGCAGCAAACTGATGAGGACTGAAACTATTGGCAAGCCAATCTTGCTAAGGAAAGACAGGGACAGCACCTGATCATAACTTCAGGATTCAGCAACAACTTCAATAATGTAGCAATGTTACAACATTTTGAGATTTAAAAAATCAAGTCTGCAATTTATCCCATCAGATAAAGCATAAAAATAAGTTTAATTTGACACCTAATTCACTTTCATATCTCAAGTAATAAAAAAGTTATGGCCATTTTCATACTCGGAAATTAGCATCTTGTTCCCTCTTGATTTTCTATGGACATACCAAAAAAGCTGTGATCATGGACAGTCAAAAGCCCATAACCTTCTTAAAAATTAAGAGAACTGAATGAAATTTTCAGTTATCATAGATTGAACCATTCTGAAACAAATATAAAATAATCTTACTTGGATGACCAGAAATTAAAGCATATAATTAGTTAGTTACCCAATTGTAGCTAATTTCAAACTTCAATTACTAGATCTAAACTTCTATCCATTTCTTAATAAATGATTAACATTTTTAAATAGCCCAAGTGTCCAAATAATATTCACAAATAATTCACAATAAAACATGATTTTTAAATCTCATTTACATCAATTTATAGGCCAAATGGAAGGAATTTAGTGTTCAATTGCTGTAAATTAAAGTCCATTTTAAATCGGCTTTCTAGTGGGATCCTGTGAACGCGCTGGTTTAGAACGTTCACATTGCGCTGGATTTGTACCCTCAAATGCCCAGAAAAATACTGCGGGATATAAAGAGCCCAAAATGAGCTACTCGCTATAGTAAACTGTATATACAGGGTTCTTAAGAAGCCCCTTTTAATGTAAAAATAAGGTACATACCTTTAATTGTTTGCTTTATAAAACCCTGGGGCTGCGAGAGGTTGTGGGTTTAGAGAGTGATTTTTAAACTACTATAACTATTATACTAGGCCATAAAAACTAATAATACCTTTTGTGACGGGGTCTTTCAGCGATTTTTCGTTAATGATTTACTAGGCTGAACATTTTCGATTGCAACAGCCTGGTAAAAATCGCGTTTTAAACCCGCCCCTTCTAAACAGCGCCAAAATCGCGCACACGGCCTGGGGCAGATTCTCAATGACGATTCAGGTAGGTTTTGCAACATACCTAAATAATGTCAGCTAATCACCTATTCCAGTCTTGTATCTTGTATTTCCAACCTTTTTATTCTTCTTCTCCTCCAGTATTTCAGATTTTATTAATCTCTTCCAACTTAATTCATACAGTCAAACAGCACAGAAACAGGCATCTTCAAGTCAACAACCATGCCGACTAAGATGCCCTAAGATAGTCCTATTAGTCCTATATCCCTCTAAATCTTTCTTGTGCGTTACCGTCCAAGTATCTTTTAAATGTTGTTATCATACCCGCCTGAACTAGCTCCTCAGGCAACTCATTCCTTAAACCCACCACCCACGAAGTGAAAAAACTGCCCCTTTGGTTCTTATTAAATCTTCTCCTTCTCGCCATAAAACTATGCCCTCATGTTCATGATTCTGCCACCCTGGGTAAAAGACTCTGTACATTCATATCAACTCCCCTCATGATCTTGTACATAGAGTATATAAAAGATCACCGCTTAGCCTCCTGCATTCCAAGGAATAAAGTCTTAGCTTGCCCAATCTCTCCCTATAGCTCAGCCCCTCGAGTCCTCGCAACATCCTCGTAAATCTTCTCTGTACTTCCAGCTCACTGCCAGGCAGACCTCCACCGACCTCTCTCAGATGGCCACCACATCACCATCATTCACTCTCTCCTCGACTCCACCCCATTGTACACTTTCCCTTTTCTCCATCCCTCTCCCCATTCCCTTCAACTTTAAACTGTTTTCTTCCCTCCACAGATGCTTACCTAACCCACTGAGCAATGTTATCATTTTCTATTTTTATCCTACATCCAGCTGAATGATTTATAGCAGTTTTTAACAATGTAGTAAGCCATAACTACTGCTTAAGAACCTTCTCATTCATTTAAAAAAAATACATTTAATGCGTGGGCAATTGTTTCTTGAAATATTAAAATTCTTCGCCTTGCTAAACAAAATTTATTGTTCATTTTGCTAGAACAATTGCATTCGATATTTTAGATCCCATCCTAATTTCATACGAACATTGCAATCTTTCTTTTATTCTCTATTAAATGTTAGGAATGTTGCTTTTTACTTTGTGGTTTGTTGCTTGCAAGAATTCTTCAATGTTCTTGGCTGCTCAGCCAGGCTGGTGACATCACTGTGATGTCAATGAGGCCCAAGAGCTGGTGCCTGATGACAACTGGTCGGTACGGTGGCGCAGCGGTAGAATTGCTACATTACAGCGCCAGAGACCCGGATTCAATCCCGAGTACGGGTGCTGCCTGTACGGAGTTTGTATGTTCTCCCGGTGGCATGTGGATTTTCGCCAAGATCTTTGGCTTCCTTCCACACTCCAAAGAAGTACAAGGTTGTAGGATAATTGGCTCGGTATAAATGTAAATTGTCCTGCGTGTGTGTCGGATGTGTTAATGTGTGGGGATCGCTGATCGGTGCGGACTGGGTGAGGGGAAGGGCCCGGTTCTGTGCTGTGTCTCTAAACTAAACTAAACTAAAACTGACTGCATGAAGTGTGTAACATAGGAATTTCTCGGCAGCTTTCATTCAAGGTCAGCAGGGAGCACTGCTGTTTACGTTACAATAAACCAGAGGAGGAGGAGGATGGGGGAAAAGGTGTCCATTATTGCCAATTGTCCACTATAACTGAGTAAGGTATTATCATTGTATGTAGTTGAAACAGAGAACTGCAGATGATGGTTAATAACACAAAAGGACACAAAGTGCTGGAGTAACTCAGCAGGTCAGGCAGTGTCTCTGGAGAACATGGATAGGTGACGTTGTGACCCTTTCAGACTGATTCAGCCTGCTGAGTTACTCCAGCACTAGCTGTCATTTCACCTTGAAACTAGGCAAGAAGAAGTGGCAGCTGGTGAGAGGGGAGGTGGCCCCGTGGTGACTGGGCATGTCCTGTCAGTACCCGCGGCTTGAAGAAAACACTGTCCCCAGGGGCTACCATGTGAGCCGCAACAACAAGGGATGGAGTTAGAAGCCAGGGCTGTAAGTGGGCAGGGAGGCGGTGTGAGCAGGAGGTGGCAGGCTCTGTCTGCTATAACTGAAATCCGTTATACAGGGTTCTGGTAAAATTAGGGTTTACAGTAGTTGGTACACTGGTACACTTACTCGTCTCAGATTAGAATATGCCAAAGCATACCCCATTATCAACAAAATATGAGTTTCTCAATGAAAAAATGGAGAGTGTGGCATTGACAAACGTGCTCTAAAGGGATGAAAGCTGGCAGAAGTATTTCTGACCACGAGTACAGTGTTATCAACAATAAACAATTAATGATCTGGAAATCGGATGATGCTGAAGCAAACTGTTGTATTACCATTCTCCCAGCCCTTGCCACAGATACCAATTAGAGGACATGTACTTCTAATCATAAATTGGTGACAGCTTCAGAGAAGTGTATGTAGCCAGTTGGCCTCTTGGGACTAGAATCATCTATAATTACAAATGATTCCAGCTGATGCACAGATTAGTTTCAGTTAAATGAAGTATAATATCGTCCAATTAGCCAATATGTACAAATGTCAGTAATTGTAGTTATTTTTGTCTTGAATTGATTAACTATGCTTTTGAAATGCTTTCACATGTGTTATTTGAAACAGATTAAACTAATCAGTAATCACGCCCACACCTCAATTCCATAAAAACCTTTTTTTTTCGCATCCCAGCCCTGAATGGCCAGCCCCCTTTGTGTGTTCCCAAACCTTCATTGTTGCATTGGCCATGAAATCACCCCCACTCAATGATCTAGGAGGTTAACTATGTCAGGGAAAGTACACAAAACATCAGATTGAAGAGGACTATCCTTCTGGTCTATTTAGACCAGATCCATTTGTACTATCTTTCTGGTCCTTAGAGTGATTTGGTGGCAAAGTGATAGAGTTTCTGCCTTACAGCATCAGAGATCCAGGTTCGATTCTGACTACGGGTGCTGTCCGTACGGTGTTTGTACGTGACCACGTGGGTTTCCCTGGGTGCTCCAGTTTCCTTCCACATTCCAAAGACGTATGGAATTGTAGGTTAATTAGCTTCGGTAAAAATTGTAAATTCTCCTTCGTGTGTAGAATAGTGCTGGTGTGTGGGGATCGCTAGTGGAGAGAGGTTTCTAGGAGTATTCAACATCTGAATGGAAAGAGTTTTCTAATGAGTGATAAACAAATATATCCTGGTAATAGTATTGAGTCATAGAGTCATAGAATGATACAGTGTGGAAATGGGCCTTTCAGCACAACTTGCCCACACCAGTCAACATGTCCCAGCTACACTAGTCCTGCATTTGGTCCATATCCCTCCAAACCTGTCCTATCCATGTACCTGTCTAACTGTTTCTTAAATATTGCGATAGTCCCAGCCACAACTACCTCCTCTGGCAGCTTGTTCATAAACTCTTTTGTGAAAAAAGATTCCTATTAAATCGTTATCCCTTCTTCTTAAACTTATGTCCTCTGGTCCTCGATTCCCCTACTCTGGGCAAGAGACTCTGTACATCTACCCAATCTATTCCTCTCATGATTTTATACATCTCTATAAGATCACTCCTCATCCTCCTGCGCTCCAGGGAATAGAGATCCAGCCTACTCAACCTCTCCCTATAGCTCACGCCCTCTAGTTCTGGCAACATCTTCTCTGTACCCTTTCCAGCTTGACAACATATTTCCTATAACATGATTCCCAGAACTGAACACAATACTCTAAGTGCAATCTCACCAATGTCTTATACAACTGCAACATGACCGCCCAACTTCTATACTCAATACTCTGACTGATGAAGGCCAATGTACCAAAATCCTTTTTGACCAATATCTACCTGTGACTCGACATTCAAGGAACCATGCACCTGCACTCCTAGATCCCTATGCTCTACGACACTTCCCAGAGGCCTACCATTCACTGTGTAGGTCCTGCCCATGTTAGACTTCCCAAAATGCAACAACTCACACTCCTCTGTATTAAATTCCATCAACCATTCCTCAGTCCACCTGGCCAATCGATCAAGATCCTGCTGCAATTTTTCACAACCATCTTCGTTATCTGCAAAACTACCCACTTTTGTATCATCCGACAACTTGATAATCTTGCCCTGTATGTCCTCATCCAAATCATTTGTGTAGATGACAAACAGTAACTGGCCCAGCACCAAACCCTGAGGCACACCACTGGTCACTGGCCACCAGTCCGGGAAGCAACCTTCCACCATCACCTTCTGCTTCCTTCCATGAAGCCAATTTTCTATCCATTCAGCTATCTCTTCTTGGATCCCTTGCGATCTAACCTTCCAGAGCAGATTACCATGCGGAACCTAATCAAATGCCTTACTGGAATCCGTATATATTGTTTTATTATTGCACAGTGAAAAGCTTAGTTTGCATGCTGTATAGGCAGATCATTATACACATGAGTACAAAGGTAGTGTCAAAGAGAGAATAAACAACATGCAGAATATAGTGTTGCACCTGCAGAGCAAGAGCAGATAAAAATAATAAGGTTAATCCTTCACATGCCAGTGATCCGTTTCAAGAACCTGATGCCAGCGAGACAGAAGCTGTCCTTGAATTTGGTGGTACATGCTTTCAAGCTTTTGGCCAAATGTAAAGAGTAGAAGAGAGAATGACGGGGTATGAGTGGTCACAAAATGCTGGATTAACTCAGCGGGACAGGCAACATCTCTGGAGAGAAGGAATGGGTGACGTTTCGGGTCGAGACCCTTCAGACTGATCCTTCAGACACACCATCAGTCTGAATAAGGGTCTCGACCCGAAACATCACCCATTCCTTTGCTTCAGAGATGCTGCCTGTCCCGCTGAGTTACTCCAGCATTTTGTGTCTTCCTTAGATTTAAACAAGTATGTGCAGTTCTTTCCTACACATGGGGTATGAGTAGCCCTTGATTATGTTGGCTAATTATTTGAGGTGGTGTGAAGGGTAGATGGAGTTGATGAGAGTGGGGTGTGGACTGGTTTGCATGATGGGCTGGGCTGTTCCGTGACATTCTAGTTTCTTACGATCTTGGGCAGAGCGTCAACATACCATGCTGTTATGCATCTGCATAAGATGCATCTGAGATGCATCTGAGAAATTGGTAAGAGTCACTGGGAACATGAATTTCCGCCGTTTTCTGAGAAAGTGGAGACATTGGGCTGCATTCTTTAAAACTGAGGTGTGTTGGAATTTACACAATACACAATACAATTGAATTTCTAACTGCTGCAAAGATTTCTACCCCGAACAATTGTGGAGGTATATAAATAGGGGGTAGATCAATGTTTCAAAGATCAGGGTATTAAGGGATTTGTGCAGCAGAAGAAGGTTCAGGTAGATCAGCCATGATTGTATTGAATAGCATTGTCGGCTTGAAGGGCCAGGTGGCCTGCTCCTCTTCCTACTTCTTGCATTCTTTTGAAACATCAACACTATTTCAGAGGAAGTGTCCTAACGTGAAGTGTCACCTGTCCATATTCTCCAGGGATTTGGTCACTTGGTCACATCAATCCTGCAAACTCTTAAAGCTGTGGGCTATGTTTTAGGGAAGCAGGTGGATGTGCCGCACCAATTATGAAACTGCTTCCTCCGAGTAGCAGCTAGTGACTAAACATGCACGTTCTCATTTTTAATGCACTTTCTCCATCAAACTGTCACTGTCACCGATAATTGTTGATCAATATCAAAGTGATGAGTACAAGGGCCATTCCAATTTTTAAGATGGTTAACTCCAAAGAGTCGTAGCGTATTTCTGGTTGCCATTGAATTTTCAACATGTTGAAAATTTCGGCGACCTGTGACGGGTGCCGGCTGTCGCCTGTAAAGGTCGCGTAAGTAGGACAGGCCCTTTAGTGTTTCCTGCTTTGCAAACTCGATAGTGAGGTGTGTTTTTATAAATATATTAATTGGGTGTTGGTTGTGGCGAGATCCAAAATCAAGGTTTTTTAACATCAGATTTATTTTACTGAGGTTTGATAAATTGTGATATTAATTGAGGAGGAGGTAGTTTTGCTGGTCATGGGTTGCAGAACCAGCAGTATACACTAGCTTTAATCAACCCTTGACAGTCATTGGTATTTGCTTATTGCAAAGGGATCTCTCAAGGTGATATAGAGCATGGGGCTATATGGTTGATTAAACATATCAGTTCCAAGACGTGCAACGCATTATGCCGGCACCATTCCTTCCTTGTGATAGTATACCAAATTATAGAACCAGTGCCAAAAAAATGCCTTGGTTAAGGTTTTGACATTTGGCCCAAGTGCTTTCCTGAATTAATTTAAAAAGAGCATAAAAGATCAGTGCAACCAGTGCTCTGGGGGGAGTTGGGAACTTTGCTTTGCTCATATAGCATAATCCTGGTGTAGTTTGTAATGTCTATGTGATCTGCTCAATAGCAATTCTTCCACTCGGCCTTTTCATTTGAATTGGAACTCTTCTAGTTGCAGTTCAGTGAATGAATTGAAGGTTATCATGAATTATTTCTCTCTTTTTTCCAACATTAAACGTTTCATTTACCTGAATTAACGTCATGCGTATGTAGTTTCAATCTCAGTGAAAGTATTTGAACCTTTTCAGCATGAAACCTGTGACAGAAATAGGATATCAGGAGATCAATTAGTGCATACAGAAAATATGTGATATTTTAATGTGATTTAAATAATGTGCCCATTAAAATGACCATTTTACATTCTCTGGTTAAACATGAAAACTGGTGTCTAATTACACTGATTAACGATGATTTTTTTTTCCATCTCTAACTAAGTACATATTTTAACATAACCTTTCTTGATGGAAGTATTATTTTCAAAGATTGCTTATCATTCACGACGATTCATTCTCCGAACTGAATTGCTTATAGTTTCTGTTCGGATCTGTGTATCACTTGATGAATGCAATGGGTCAATATTTGTGATCAAGTGAGCTACGGTGTGATTTATCTATGATAGAAGCAGTGCTTGTGTGGAATAGCAATGTATATCACACAATGCACAAAGCAGTAATGAACCTTGCAAGCCAATTCTCTTCTCAGTGAATCTTGGAATGAAGCATTTGAATCTCCCAGAGGGTTTTTATTCCTGTCAGCAACTGATTAAGGACATAGAAGGCTCTATATTGCAAGCATGTGATTCTACTAGATCTATAGACTAATTCAGTAAAACTGACACCATAGTAATTTTTAATGTCACTTATGTTTTAAAAATACAGTTTATTGGTAATTCCCTTTGAGTTAGTCTAGAGGGGAAGACCTGTTGCATATACAATTATTCATTGGTGAAGCAGAGTTCAAATGTTTGTAGTAGAAATTAGTATGAAGGAACTGCAGTTGCTAGTTTAAACCAAAGATAGACATAAAATGCTGGAGTAAGTCAGCGGGATAGGCAGCATTCTGGAGAGAAGGAATGGATGATGTTTCGGGTCTGAACAAGGGTCTAGACCCGAAAAGTCAACCATTCCTTCTCTCCAGAGGTGCTGCCTGTCCCGCTGAGTTACTCTAGCGTTTTGTGTCTATGTTTGTAATGGATACCGTTTAGGGACAGGATTGAAGTATTTTCATTCAAACTTGCAGAGCATAAATGAAGCTATGACAAAGGGGTGAAAACAATATTGGGACAGGAAGTGATTGACTAAAAGAAAATAGTAATGTTTCAGCATATGAATAATAATGGGAAATAAATATTGGAAAAGTTAAACATTACCAGATTTTTGCTTTGAAATCAATAATCGTGAAAGAGGGAAAGTTGTAAAGAAGCTCAGGGAAATTTGAATAATTTACTCAAATATGATGTAACCGTAAGATAGCTAAAGCTAGGTCAGGATGGGAATTAAATATTCTGAGGTATAACGTCTTCAGAAAGAGTGACAAGGTGCAGGGATAATGGTATTAATTATTTGTTGTTAGATTCAAACGGAATCTTTAATTTAGTTTGTAGATACAGTGTGGAAACAGACCCTTCAGCCCACCAAGTCCGTGCCAACCAAATGAGCACCCATACACTAACTCTATCCTACACACGAGAGACAATTTACAGAAGCCAATTGACCTACAAACCTGTAGTCTTTGGAATGTGGGAGGAAACCGGAGCACCTGGGGAAAACCCACGTGGTCACAGGGAGAACGTACAAACTCCTTACATCACCCGTAGTCAGGATGAAACCCAAGTCTCTGGCGCTGTAAGGCAGCAATAAGGCAGCGCCACAGACTCTCTAGATATACTTTGGGATGTATACGTTAGAGCAATGGCTCAGGTACATTACTCTGTATGCACTGAATGAGGTATCAAAATTGAGGAAGACATGAGGAAAAGATGTAAAGTAAATTGTACTCGTGAAATATTCTATCCACTACAAACTCCAATAAGAAAATGTTACGTGATTCTTTACCCTGAAAATATTTCTTTTGGTCAATATATTTTAACTCTTAAAATAAAAAAGTGATTTGTGTTAGAATAATGTTGCGTAGCAAGTTATTTGATAAGAAGCAGCTAAAATGTAGCAGGATTGAGTAAAAAATATCATCCTCAGTTAATGAGGCGGTGAAAGCACAAATTGAATTTTGTAGCGTGGTTTGGGTATACCATTTCAGGAACCAAAAGATGTTCATGAAACAAAATAATTTTCGATCAGTTTGCCAATTGTAAGTAACTAATGTTAGCCATTAAAGACCTATTAGTTCCACCATTTGACATGTTAGCATTCTGCCAGCCTCGTGCAAGAGTTTTTGCGAGCATTTTGGCAGTCTCTGCTCTCTTGACTTTCCTTGAAGCATTATTCGATTAAACTTTACTCCATGCAATCACACATGTTTGCTTTTATTGGAGGAACAAAGTATAATTTGTAGTTTATTGGAATAAATGATGTGAACAAAATATTTCTTCACCGCAACTTACACCACTGATGTACATTATGTTTAATAGTACTAACTAACTAGGTGTGTCATTTTTGAAGAGATGATGCACGTATGCAGTATGCATTTCCAGTTTATTAGGTAATAGCTTGATCTGAACTGAAAAATATTTTGCTCCATATCACAGGAATAATAATGCTGGGGCATTAATTTCTTCATGTAGAGTTCCTTTCTCATATTCACAGCTATTGAAGTAGTTATTTGACCCCATGGTAAGAGCAGTGGGTGTTTTTAATGGTTGATGCAATGAAAATATTGATGGTCTAACAAATCATGTTGAGATGATATGAAGTGATCTGGAAATGGTGTTATGGCCTTTCTCTCCAGGAACATTAGCAATATTAGACAAACAGCATTCTGCAATCCAAATTCCAGAAAGTATTTCCTGAGATACAGGGATTAAATATGTACCCAATGATCCAGGTTTAGAGTAACCAAATGTTTCTGCTATTTTAGTAAAGCTTCCTTACAGCAAAGGGGAATGTAAATGATTGACCTGAATTTGCATTGTGTCACTGTTACCTTTTTATAAACATATTTAAATAGCAAATGCATTTCAAGTGGCCTAATGCAATTTCTGATTGAAACTTCCATTTTACATGATGCTTATGTTTATTATTGTCATATGTACTGAGGTACAGTGAAAAGCTTTAGTTTGTGTGCTATCAATCAAATCATATAATACTGTGCATGAATACAATCAAGCCAAATATAAATACAACCGGCAGAGTGAAGGGGTAACATACAGAATGCATAGTTCTCAGTATTGCAGTACAATAGTTCCAGAGACAAAGTCCAATGATCGTAATGAGGTAGAGAGGAATCGGACTGTACTCCATTTAAAGATAGACACACAAACTCAGTAACTCAGCAGGACAAGCAGCATCCCTGGAGAGAAGGGTCTTGACCTGAAACGTCACCCATTCCGTTTCTCCAGGGATGCTGTCTGTCCCGCTGAGTTACTCCAGCTTTTTGTGTCTATCTTCGGTTTAAACCCTCATCCTTCCTACACATTCCTTCTCTTCTCAAGCTTATGGAATGACTGGACAGAGGGGAAGAAGCTGTTCCAGAGTATGGTGGCATGCGCTTTCAGGCTTCTGAAACGGGAGCAGGGAGAAGAAGGAATGATGAGGGTGGCAAAAGCCCTAGATTATGTAGGTTGCTTTCCTGAGATGGCGAGAAACGTAGATGAAGTCAACGGTGAGGATTCTGGTCCATGTGATGGACTGGGCAACATCCACAACCCTCTTCAACTTCTTGCGATCTTGGCCAGAGGTTTTCTCCAACGGGCAGTGATGCAAGCCGACAGTATGCTTTCAACGGTGAATTACTTAGCTGATTATTTTTAATCAGTCTTTGTAGCATCGTATATATAGAGAGCTTGAGAATTTAAAAGCTGGGTTGTGATTTCCAGAGAAGATAGAAGATTGGCAGGCTGAGAATATTATTCCAAAGTCTGAAAGTCTGTCAGTTGTTAATATATCGAAGTGAAGCTGAATAGAAATGCTTTTATTAAACACGAATTGCTGACAGTTGCAAAAATCAGGACAAGGCAAAATAAACTTTGGATAAAAGATAACCGTTAGGATGGCCTGGGGATAGAAAATAATTATTGCACAAAAAATGAAACCTAAAAAGAATAAACTGAGAAATGATTTCATATTACAGTATAATTCAAAGTGCTCGGTGCTCGTGATCAAGATAAATGAGTATAGATTCAGGTCTTGAGAGTGTCTTTTTTCACTGAATTCTGCACAGTCCCTGATAGTTGTTGGCAGGTATGAAAAATTGCCAGAAGTGCAACCTTATTCTGATTATTGAGAAAACCAAATATGGGATGTGCGCACGCTATTGCAGGCAAGAAAAGGCAAACCCTGTTATTTCACTGAATAACCCACAATACCTCCTGCTACAACCTGCTGTTGATCTGCTGCACCCCTGTACAGAGATTTAGATTTCTCATGAAAAATATTTTTTTGGGTACAAGTGAGACTATTTTGCGGAAGGTATTGGGGACTGGGCATTGATTTTGGGGAATGTGCGAGCACACGTGTCCTTTGGGTTTGTCCAAATTGCCATGTTTTTCAGCATTCTAAAAAAAAGTGGCTCAGAAACCTGATCAACTATCAATGATATAGCTATTGCAAATTTGACTCTTTCTTCATTAAAAAAATAATGGAAATGCACAACAGTTTAGTGAATGGCGAACAGAGATTGATTTTTGAATGAACGTGCATGGTAACATTTATTTTGGGTGACTTCAAACCTCGCCCCCCCACTTCTCCACAGCTCCGCTCCCAGTACCACGCATTGGTCCACACCCATTTTTCAGCCCCTCCCCCTCCTTTTCCACATGTATTCCTTCCTCTCACTTCACAATTCATAACTCTTCAGTGCTTTTGTGTCGCTCCTTCTGTCTTTTCATCACTGACCCTTTGTCCAACCCACGCCAAGCTTAGCCCTACCTCTCCGCTCTTCCAGCTTTCTTCCTCCTCCACCACCACCCCCACCCACTACAATCAGTCTGAAGAAGGGTCCCAACCTGAAGCGTCACCTATCCATGTTTTCCAACGATGTTGCCTGACCAGCTAATTCACTCCAGCACTTATGTCTTTTTTTCCAGTAGAAATTAAAGTCTGGATGACTTCTCCATTATTTATTTAATTAGAAAAATAAAGCAATTTATTAACCCTGTGGCTTGCAAACATCGGGATGTGGAGGCAGAAGGGCAGACTGTCCTCAATGATGGTCAGTCATGTCTAAAACTATCCCCGGCTCACTGCACGATGCCGATTTTCTAAGGCAGTTCACAAGAAACCCAATCAGCAGGGAAAAGCAGATGTCGACTCAGCCTGATAGATAGAAACTGTTCAGTTTTGTCACAGTCGAAGCATCAAAAGCTGTCAACTAGGAACCTCCCCGGCAGATTGTAAATTTGTATCCTGCGAGGTAGAAGATAAATTACAAGCATTACCTGATTTATTACCCATTACATCTGTTCACCCTTGATCATCTTTAGGATGCACAACCTAAAAATGCTTGCACTGGAGAATTTGAATCATAATTCCAATAAACGTGTTTGGAGAATAATATGTTTTTATAACCTATTATAACCTTGAGTATGTTTCTTTGCAAGGGTAAGCCATGTTTTATATGGATATCCAGTCACAGACTGTGATTGTAAAATCTTTTGTATTACTACAGTAATGCCACTGAGATATCAAGGGGTCCCTAGTACTGGAATAATGATACGGCATTGAACAGATATTTATAAACAATATTATATGATATATTTCAGTCTTTACTTCTACTCTGCTAGCCTTATCTTCATAGAACTGAACAGTGGGAGGTAATTTGGTCCATTGTACTGTAGTTGTGTCTGCTTTTTAAAAGACCTTTTGAATTTCACTCCCTTATTTTATTGAGAATAACCTGGTTATGTAAGGAATAGTAGTGTAAAGTATTTTATTAAGTAAAATATTAGCTTGACTTTTATTGTCCTGAATAAGCTGAGATTTTGTAATTCTGTACCATATTAGAGGAACTATGGGGATCAGGAAGCCAGAGGCCTGCATTCCAAGCTTTTCTGATTGTGCATCCTGTTATGCCCAAGGAAAAGACAATTAACAATATTGGGAGAGGATGTGTTTCCTGTGGACTCGGGTATTCTATGAACCAAAATCTTCGGTGGTGTTACTGATACCACGCGAGTCCAGAACCAGGGGCCACACTTAGAATAAAGGGGAGGCCATTTAAGACTGAGGTTTTTCACCCAGAGAGTTGTGAATTTGTGGAATTCCCTGCCGCAAAGGGCAGTGGAGGCCAAATCACTGGATGGATTTAAGAGAGAGTTAGACAGAGCTCTAGGGGCTAGTGGAATCAAGGGATATGGCGATAAGACAGGCACGGGTTATTGATTGGGGACGATCAGCAATGATCACAATAAATGGCGGTTCTGGCTCGAAGGGCCGAATGGCCTCTCCTGCACCTATTGTCTATGTTTCTTTTTTTCTACGATAAGGATCCTTATATTGTTTAAGAAGGAACTGTAAATGTTGAGCTTTTGACTAAGTTCTTGTTGTTCAGGGGTTTTGTAACTAAAGTTTGTGATTGATTTAACCACAGTATGACAAGTGTATTGTATTGTGACAAGTATGCTTTGAATGGGTTCAGCCTGATTGATTTGAGTATTGTGTTGAATGTCAGTGCTGCAACTCTGTATAAGCATGTGACCACGTTTCCAAAACACTATAAAGGATCCTGTATGTCTTTGTTCATTAGAGTGGTGGCTCAAGAGAGTCAAGTGTCTGTTGCATACTTGACTCTGTATCCCTGACACTCTCGCTGGCTGATGATTAGTAAAGCTTGAGTTGGTTTACCTAACTCATTGTGTGTTGTCTGTTTTAAAGTAAAGGGCCTGTCCCACTTGAGCATCATTTGCGCGTCATTTATACATCATTTACGCGTCACGACGCATGATGCGCGCGCGTGTCGTGACGTGCACGTGATGCCCGCATGGTGACGTAGGCAGTGACGCGCGGTCAAGCGCGGCGTCCCAGGATTTTGGGATGTACAAAATCTTCACGCGACATCTGTGTGATTTGCTAATGCCGCCCAAGTGGGACAGGCCCTTAAGCAAACTTTATCATTATCCCAAGTCCTTTGAGTTTTTCCTATTCATCCAAACATCTTAATTTCCTTTCAAGCATTGCCATAGATTTGCTTATTTTGTCTTTTCGGACACTTACAGTAATTCTTCTTTTATTGACTTTGTTTTACCTGTTTTCTTTTCCTTTGGTGTTTACTTTCACTCGTGTTATTTTTTAAACCAAGCTACTCTTGGATGTCTTCTCCTACCCATCTGCTCGAGTTGAGCCTGGGACTCATCGATGTGAACCTCAGCCTGTTTCAACCATGTCTGGGTCTGACAGCTCAGTCTCAGGTGTCTACCCACCTCTGCTATCTTGAACCATCTGCTAAGATGTTTACTAGCACAACCTGGAAGTGGCTCTGACTGATTTTCAGTATCCCGGTGGAGAACTGAATGCTTAGCATAATATCCTATCCCATAGCTATGCCGCTGCATCACGACACACCAACACACGAGCAATGCTCCCACCTCTGATGGGTCACATTAGTATTGCATACCATTACCTCAATGAATTCACTAACATCCTCCGCTCTATGAGGAGGGAATGCATATGGAACAAAATTATCTTTTGAGCCACGAATCTAACTCTGCAGATTTTGCTGGAGAATGAATTCCCTGCCACACTGCTGACAAACATACAGTAATCAGCATTATTACAGCCACAAACATCCCAGGGAATTGTTACTTCAGTGTAGGTTATCACTGTTCCTCCAAGATTAGAATTTTGTAAAGTCATGCAGCACCGACACAGGTCTTTCAGCACATCGTGTCTTTGCTGACTATCTAATGCAAAACTAATCTGACCCATTAGAGATGGGTGTCATGCTCATGATCCTTGGCATATCAGGACTCTGCTGATTACCCATGCGCAATAATCCCAGTAATCAGTCCATTGCCTTGCCTTCTATGCCTTGGCATTTCAAGTGCGTGTCTGGAATCTTGAATGTTGAGAGTATCCAATTCCACCAGTCACTCAGGCAGTGAAATCATGATTCCAGTGACTGTGGATGAAAAATGTCTTCCTCACAACAATCCCCTCTCCCCCCCGACCTCTTACTCCCCCTTACTGGACACCCATGTCATGTTGTTTTTGACATCGCTGTTCGGAGGAGGCTTCTTACATTCTACCCTTTCCTCACATTTATGTACTATTTTGCTAAAACTGTAGGGAAGATCCTAAGAAATTGATTCACATTATGCATCTTGAAGGAGCTCAACGTCAGCGCGTTGTGAGCTGGCCTATACCTCTCACTTGACTACAGTGCCGCGTTAGAGCTTTATACCAATGCAGCAGAAGGAGCCACAGAAGGCTGTAGAGGCCAAGTCAGTGGATATTTTTAAGAGTGGATAGAGACAGACAGTTAGATTTTTCATTAGTACAGGTATCAGAGGTTATGGCTGGAAGGCAGGAAAATGGGGTTCGGAGAGATAGATCAGCCATGATTGAGCGGCAGAGTAGACGATGGGCCGAATGGGCTAATTCTACTATTTCTTATAACCTTATGAACCCTGGTCCAGGGACATGGGTGTTCTGCTGGATTTTACATGCAGTGCACCAGCCCACCACCATCCCCTGGAGACTAACACTGTCTCAAGCTTGGAAATCAGCCACTGAACCTGCACCAGAGCAGCATTTGCAGTCACTAAACCAATAGTCAAATCCCAACTGCGACCCATTACTCAGCAGCCTCTTATTGCCCAGTAATAATCCTGGTTCATTGGGGCAACACTTCTCTCCCTGAGACAACTTGACCCTGAGCTTCCTGCTGTCGGTCACTTCAATTCCCCACCCCATTCACCATACCGTGAGGATGAGGGTGATAATTGACTGGTGAAAACAGATGAGGTGTGATCATGAACAGATGGATTAAGGGACGGGGGGAGTGATGAAACAGTATTGAGCGTTGGAAATATGGAAAAGTAGATTTGTTACCTCCTCCCTCTCCAAATGTCCATCATCAATATACCTCTCCACAGTCCCCCCTCCTGTCCCTCCCCTCCTCAGTTCCATATGTGCATCATCCCTCACTCAACGGTTCCACCTATCACTATATTGCTATATTTAAGAGGGAGTTAGATGTGGCCCTTGTGGCTAAGGGGATCAGGGGGTATGGAGAGAAGGCAGGTACGGGATACTGAGTTGGATGATCAGCCATGATCATATTGAATGGCGGTGCAGGCTCGAAGGGCCGAATGGCCTACTCCTGCACCTAATTTCTATGTTTCTATGTTTATCACTCCTCAGCATCTGTCTCTACCCTCCCTTACCTGGCTCCATCTGCCTAAGCCTTGTCCCCCTCCCCACCTCTTTCCAACTATCATCTGCCAACCTCTCCCTCATCCCTCCCTTTCACTTGTATACATTGGAGATCTTCCCGCCACACACTCTCGACCCTACCATTGACCAATCTGTTGGCTCGGTCAAAATTTGTTTCTTAAAAAGCAGATAGCAACAAACGTTAAAGGTAGACCATACCAATCTTTAATTGATTCGTCAGACGGGAGTGGCAAAGATCTACAATGAGCACAAACGTTGCTCAGTGCTTCTCAGGCTCCCATTCACAGAACCAAGGGGAGTTAGCACAATTGTACATTTTTCTTATCAGTAAAACACTCCTACCAAGTCTGAATATGGCATGACTGAAAGATTCTGTAGCCTTTCACAATATAGGAAAGCTGGTTCCAAATCAAGCTCATCCAATAACAAGTTATTACTTATCTCTGGAGCGTCAGCTATTTTATTCAATCTTGGCTTCTTTATGCCCTTGAATGAAGCACATGTTATTATTGCAGGCTGCCATCTTAATGTCTTTATGGAAAAGACAACCTGTCCTCCATATTGTGTTCCATATAATTTACAAAGTCATTCAGACTTGGCACCGAGCCATTCTTTTGTTCTACTAGTCCATGCTTTTGTAGAAGAACGACTCAATTTTAGATTTGACTATTAGATTTGACTATTAGCTCTTTCAGGCTCCACAGATGTTGCTTGACCTGATGAATTTATTTTTGAAGAAAACTATGACAAAGTTATATTATTACCCATTTTGCCCACCAAGATAATACGAAAGCAGAACGAATAACTGAAGAATTTGTTTCACCTTCACAGCAATTTCTGTAATGTCTCCATGTATGGATGTCGCTCATATGTCAGTGCATTCATTAGTTGAAGCTGTTAGTTGGCAGGTAGCACTTGGCCATACTGAAGAGAAGATATTTTCTGTGCTCTTCCTAAGCATCTTAAACATAGAACAGTACAGCACTGTAAATGGCACTTTTGCCCTGCATGTCTGACCCAACCATGATACAAATCTAACTAATCCCATCTGCCTGCACATGGTAGGCATCCTTCTATTCCTTGTCCATTCATGTGCATCTCTAAATGCTTCTACCACCTCCCTTGGCAGCATGTTCCTGGTACCCACCATTTTGCGTGTCCAAACATAAAACTTGCCTTGCACATCTTCTTTAAGATAGCAGATTTTTATTTCTTTGCTAGGTTTTGTATTCATGAGCTGAAAACAGTAGTCTTAGTAGTAAGGCAATCCAAACATCGAAAACACATCTACTGCTCCTGAACCAGAGTCTTTAATTGCTTTGTGATAATTTAGTGTAGGGAAGTCTGACTGATCAAAATCAACCTGGGATCTGATTTTGTTCCCACATCACCAGTTTCGAAGGTGCTGTTGAATGATCTTGGTATTACTGACAGATCATTGAACCTTTGCCATTCCAGTGAACGGGAAATCATATGGTATGCCGCAGATGATAGATTCAAACAATTTGTTTAATTTTACTTAGCTTGTTTTCCCCATCCACCCTTGAGAGCTGAGCATACAGTATTTGAACCTGAACAAAGCAATTATTCCTGACACTCTGATTCCATTTTCATTCTTGGATGATTCAAATTAAACCAAATGTTATTATAATGCAGATTGCTGGAAGTAAACAAGTACCTTTCAAACTGCTACAGCATTGTTCACAATTCAATATAAAAGTGCACATGGAGACACACAGACTGCAAATGCAGGTTTGCAACAAAAAAAGGACACAAAGTTCTGGAGTAAATCAGTGGGTCAGGCAGCATCTCTGGAGAACATGGGTTGATGATGTTTCGGGTCTGGATCCGAAACAGGCTGATTGTGGTGGGGGGAGAAAGGGGGAAGAGAGGTGGAGGCAGAACAAAGCCTCACAAATGAGATGTATAGGAAGGAACTGCAGATGCTGGCATATACCAAAGAAAGAAAGTAGGTTAGAGTAACTCAGCGGGTCTTCTTCTTCAACTCTTCTTCAGTCTGTAGGAAGGGTCCGACCCGAAACGTCACCCATCCTTTTTCTCCAGAGATGCTGCATGACCTGCTGAGTTACTCCTGTACTTTATGTCTATCCTGACAGATGAGAGGTGGATACGGGTAAGGCGTGTTTTGATAAGTAGATGTTTGGATAAAGGCCAGAGATGAAGAGGCCAGGCACTGTTGAGTGTCAAAATGAAATATGAAACTATGCAGATAATGCAAGGAGTTTTCTGGTAATAAAATTGTTCAGAGTGAATTTTATATTGATGCTAAAAATAGGGAATGTTGACGAATGCAAATAATTTTGAGTCCTGATACCACAAATAAAAACCATTAAAGTTCTAATATTGTACGATTATGATGCATACTGGCTTCATTAAATGAAATGTGCCCAGCAATGTTCATACAATTTAGTTTCCAATGATTATCTATTTCAAAGAGGGATTGGGGCGGTAGCTGTGTTGCCACCAGTATATCAATCAGTTCCTCCTTTGAAAGGAAATTTTCACTTTTAACGCCATTAAAAGAACTGCTGTGAGTCTTTTTTTTGTACCCGGAAGTTTATGCTTAAACCAAAAAAGGGTATCCTTAAAATTTGATTACAGCTAATCTCATTTCTGGCACTTGCCCTTTACCATGGGACTTTCCTTATCCTGTTTATTCCATTAAAATTGTATTGAACATGTTGCATTTACGCACAGAACTCTTGGGACTTTATCCGAGAGGCATTCAACAGAAATCTATCTTAATGATCTAATGTGTTCATCTTGTAACTCTATAAAGCAGTGTACACACACTAAATTGAAAAAGATCAAGTCCAATAGTAGTAACAGCGCTTGCATTTATGTCATGGCCAGGATGTCCCAAAGAGCCTAATAGCCAATTGCTTTTATAATACATAAAACAACACTGCCAATTTTCAGAGCAAGGTCCCATTAGCAGCAAAGAGGTAAAGAAAGGTTGTTAACTGAGTGCTGCTTTCGAGAGATGCCAAGTGAGGTAAACAATGGCTAGTATGCTGCGTGAATTTTACTGCTTCTCCAAAAACACAGTTGAAATATTTATGTATCTACCTGCAAAAACAGATGGGACTCTGGTTCAGTGTCTTCTTGAAAAGTTAGCATATCTAAATCTCTAGACTCATAGAATGCACATGAGTGTTGGTCTAGACTTTTTGCTCATGTTTTTGGAATGGAACCTGGACCCACAACTTCCTTGATGGAGGTAAGAATGCTAATATTAAACCAGCTGGGTTCCTTTAAAAGTCAACATTTTCTGTAGTAGGAACAAGGTTCTCGACAGCTCTGGAAAACAAATTTTACGTATGACAAATCAGAAGATAATTTAGAGGATTGACATTGTACCACTAACAAAGAAAATTCAGGGAAACTGTTTATAAAAAATATTTTCACCATTTATTAATTTAATTTCAGGAAATGTCTTTATTATTGTTGCAGTACACCTAAGTTGACTATCCGGTCACCAAAGCAAAGTTGGATTCCTCTCTACCTGTGCTTTAATCACTTTTGCATGAGTTTAAACACAGCACTAGTAGCAGTGATTGCCTTTTGATCTTTTTACTATTTTAACAGCATGGATGGTTTCATGGTTAATCCATGGATAAAGATCGAATGTTAAAGAATTATCGTTCCTATGTTCTCTGTGAATAAAATATCAGATAAGTGTTGGATTTTGTAACTTTAAAGGGCGTCATCAGTCTGAAGAAGAGTCTCGACCCGAAACATCACCTATTCCTTCTCTCCAGAGATACTGCCAGTCCCGCTGTGTTACTCCAGGATTTTGTGTCTATCTTCGGTGTAAACCAGCATCTGCAGTTCCTTCATGCACATAATTTTAATTAAAATTGTACCGTGTTGAATTTCTCTCAAAATTAGCTCTGATCCTTATCGTATGAGTTTAAAAACAGCATCAGTGTCTGCGATTGATATTTGAGTATTTTGCTGCCTCGGCATCATGGATGACTACATTGTTAATCCATGGATGAAAATCTGATGTTCAAGAATTCCAAGTCCCATATCCTTTGTGAGTGAGTTGTCAGCTGAGTGTGGGATGTTGTAACGTTACAGTGTCCAGCTATTTTTGTGCGACATATGATTTACAATTCGGTTAATGTTTACATTAAAAAAAAAAGGCTATATATTAAGAATGGCTTTTAGATCCCAGAATACACGAGCAGGGCTAAAGGGTAGAAGTGCTGGGCCGAATGATGTTTTTGGCCCAACACCTTAGTAAAAGGCATTTGCAGATGTTTTTTGCTTTGATTCTTAGAGATAGTGGTGCCAACTGGTGGATGCCACATACAGTGGCTTGCAAAAGTATTCATACCCCTTGAACTTTTCCACATTTTGTCACGTTACAACCACAAACATAAATGTATTTTATTTGGGATTTTATGTGGTAGACCAACACAAAGTGGCGCAAAATTGTGAAGTGGAAGGAAAATGATACATGGTTTTCAAATTTTTTTACAAATAAAAAACTGAAAAGTGTGGGGTGCAAAGGTATTCAGCCCCCTTTACTCTGATACCCCTAAATAAAATCCAGTGCAACCAATTGCCTTCAGAAGTCACCTAATTAGTAAATAGAGTCCACTTGTGTGTAATCTAATCTCAGTATAAATACAGCTGTTCTGTGAAGGCCTCAGAGGTTTGTTAGAGAACATTAGTGAACAAACAGCATCATGAAGCCCAAGAAACACACCAGGGTCAGGTCAGGGATAAAGTGTGGAGAAGTTTAAAGCAGGGTTAGGTTATAAAAAAAAAATATCCCAAGCTTTGAACATCTCACAGAGCACTGTTCAATCCATCATCCGAAAATGGAAAGAGTATGGCACAACTGCAAACCTACCAAGACATGGCCGTCCACCTAAACTGACAGGCCGGGCAAGGAGAGCATTGATCAGAGAAGCAGCCAAGAGGCCCATGGTAATTCTGGAGGAGCTGCAGAGATCCACAGCTCAGGTGGGAGAATCTGTCCACAGGACAACTATTAGTCGTGCACTCCACAAATCGGGCCTTTATGGAAGAGTGGCAAGAAGAAAGCCATTGTTGAAAAAAAGCCATAAGAAGTCCCGTTTGCAGTTTGCCACAAGCCATGTGGGGGACACAGCAAACATGTGGAGGAAGGTGCTCTGGTCAGATGAGACCAAAATTGAAGTTTTTGGCCTAAATGCAAAACGCTATGTGTGGCGGAAAACTAACACTGCACATCACCCTGAACACACCATCCCCACTGTGAAACATGGTGGTGGCAGCATCATGCTGTGGGGATGCTATTCTTCAGCAGGGACAGGGAAGCTGGTCAGAGTTGATGGGAAGATGGATGGAGCCAAATACAGGGCAATCTTGGAAGAAAACTTGTTAGAGTCTGCAAAAGACTTGAGACTGGGGCAGAGGTTCACCTTCCAGCAGGACAACGACCCTAAACATACAGCCAGAGCTACAATGGAATGGTTTAGATCAAAGCATATTCATGTGTTAAAATGGCCCAGTCAAAGTCCAGACCTAAATCCAATTGAGAATCTCTGGCAAGACTTGAAAATTGCTGTTCACAGACGCTCTCCATCCAATCTGACTGAGCTTGAGCTATTTTGCAAAGAAGAATGGGCAAAAATGTCAGTCTCTAGATGTGCAAAGCTGGTAGAGACATACCCCAAAAGACTTGCAGCTGTAATTGCAGCGAAAGGTAGTTCTACAAAGTATTGACTCGAGGGGGCTGAATACTTTTGCACGCCACACTTTTCAGTTTTTTATTTGTAAAAAAAATTTGAAAACCATGTATCATTTTCCTTCCACTTCACAATTATGCACCACTTTGTGTTGGTCTATCACATAAAATCCCAATAAAATACATTTACGTTTGTGGTTGTAACGTGACAAAATGTGGAAAAGTTCAAACGGTATGAAAACGTTTGCAAGCCACTGTATCTCTTCACACCTTCCCTAGACTGAAAAAAAGGAGAAAGTGTAAAATTGTCCATTTTGACAAGAAATAAAAGTACGCGATCTAAATGATGAAAAGGTGCCGAGCTCTGAGATGCAGAGGGGTCTGCATGTGCCTGTGCTGCAAGTAATTAGGCAGATTAACGATGCTATCACTAATTGCGAAGGGAAATGAAGGTTGGGAGGATGTGTTTCAATGATATAAGGCATTGATGTGACCACATATGTTAATGCATTTGAAGCAGCTCAGTGAATGTTTACTAGGCTGATCCTTGGAATTGTCAGCTTGTTTTATTAGAAAAGGTTGGACAGCTGGGTTTAGATATGCTGGAGTTTATAAGTGTGCGAAAGGATTGAAACCTATTAGATCATGAAAGGTCTTGACAATATATTCATGTAATAGGAGCAGAATTAGGCCAATCGGCCCATCAAGTCTACTCCGCCATCGATCATGGCTGATCTCACAGCCATTGGGATAATGTGGATTTAGAGAAGATGTTTCCTCTTGCAGAGGAATCAGAAACTGATCACTTTTTAATGGGGTTTTCCATTTAAGGCAGATAAGGTGATTTTTTTTTCCCTGTGAGTACTGAATCTTTGGAACTCTGCTCCTCAAAGGACAGTTAAGCAAGAAGCCTGGGAGCTTTTACAGGATATAAACCAATTTACATTCAGGTCGTACTGGGCAATATTCAGAGTTGGGCTGTGAAGCAGCAAAAAGGATGAATGTTATGCAAATGACAAGTAATGACCATCTCTGACAGGGCAGCATCTTACCGGCCACCCTGGGCATTCAACACCAATCTTGGGTATTCTACGACAGGTTTCTCAGCTCCTGACATCCCAGAACCTTTTCAATATCTGCAAGGCACAAGTCAGAGTATTCCTGATGGAGTATTCTTCACTTGTTTGCATGTGTGCATCTCCAACAACTCTCAAGATGCTCGACATTATCAAGGATGAAAGTCTGCTTGATTAACGCTCCTTTAAGATCATGTGATAGGAGCAGAATTAAGCCATTCGGCCCATTAAGCCTACTCCGCCATTCAATCATGGCTCATCTATCTCTCCCTACTAACCCCATTCTCCAGCCTTCTCCCCATAACCTCTGACACTCGTACTAATCAAAAATCGATCTATCTTTGGCTTAAATATATCCACTGACTTAGCCTCCACAGCCATCTGTGGCAAAGAATTCCACAGATTCACCACCCTCTGATCTATCTCTCCTGACTTGGTCTCCAGTGGCAAAGAATTTCACAGATTCACCACCCCTCTGATTAAAGAAATTGCTCCTCATCTCCTTCCTAAAAGAACGTCCTTTAAGTCTGAGGCTATGATCTCTAGTCCTAGATTCTCCCACTGGTGGAAAACTCCACATCCACTCTATCCAAGCATCCTTTAGTACTCTCAGCATGTATTCTATCCACCATCAATGCATTGCGGCTGCAGTGTGTTCTACAAAATGCACTGCAGATATTCATTGTCTGCTCTGTCAGCACCTCCAAAAGTCACAACCGCTCTCTCCAAAGTGGATGAAGCTCACCAATGTAAGGGAACTTTTACAGGTTAGCTCCAAGTCACATACCATCCTGACTTGGAAAACATTGCCTTTTCTTCTTTCCCTGAAATCCAAAGCCAGCAGCAGTCTTGGAAATACCTTCTCAAGAGGACAGCAGCAGCTGCCCCTAACCTTCTTGAAGGGTATGAGGGATGGGCAGTAAATGCTGGTCATGCTGGCAAAGGCAACATACAAAAAATGACTTTTAAAAAAAAATGGTTTTGCACGCACTGTCTAACTCCATAACCACAACCACCACTTCCCCACCTGATATTTCATGCTGGATGGGATTAGATGTCACACACGTACTTGCAGAGAGTGAAAGACACCGTACGGGCAGCAAGCCAGCTATTGATCCACTTCTGAAGAAGATGCTGCCCTCTGCATTCATCGATTTATTTTCAGTTTTGGTGAGACGAGAGTACACTCCATCTGGAGTACTCCTGACCTGTGCAGGCTTAGGAGCAAAATAAGTAGCAATGGGAATTGCATGTGGACTTGTTTTGCCAGATGTGTGATCAGGCACTAGGCATAAAGTCACAAGTGGATGCAGCGTACCATGTGCAATGGCACACCCTCCACCACCTACTCTTTCTTGAGGCTCCACTTTCCTAGCCCTGGGGCAGCTCAACCTCGAGGCCTGGTGTTCTACAAGGGGAAATTGTCATTGGGAGATAACCAGCTCTACCTGAGGCTCTAACCTTGGATCGCACGGTTGACCTTTTAACAGCTTGATTGCCAAAGGCCTTTAAACACTATCCCAATGTTCAAGAAACAGTTAGACAGGTACATGGATAGGACAGGTTTGGAGAGATATGGGCCAAGCACAGACAGGTGGGACTAGTGTAGCTGGGACATGTTGACCGGTGTGGACAGGTTGGGCCGAAGGGCATGTTTCCACACTGTATCACTCTATGACTCCTTAAGCTCTCAGCTGGTTGGAGACATTTTAAAACTGTTAAAACAAATGTATATAATTTCACAAATGCCCAAAATACATTTACTTAGACTTCCAAGTGATGGAAACTATTTAGCGTTAAAGTTCTTAATGAAAACAATCAAAAAGTGCAAACCACTTGCTTGCACAAGCTTTTCACTCCAGCAAATGGGTTGGCGCCATTACTTAAGCCACTCTCGGCATAAAGCAGAGGGTCAAGCATTGTGTTTCCTGATCCTCAGCTTTGCACTTTTATGCTCTTCCCCTGAATTATGTGTGGAGTAGGAGCACAGATGTGCTGGCATTTAACTTCCAGCTTTTATAGAAACATAGAAAATAGGTGCAGGAGTAGGCCATTCGAGCCTTCGAGCCAGCACCGCCATTCAATTTGATCATGTCTAACCATCCAAAATCAGTACCCCGTTCTGGCTTTTTCTCCATATCCCTTGATTCCCTTAACCCCAAGAGCTAAATCTAACTCTCTCTATGATCCTGCTCGATATTTTGCCCAGTTTGTACAGAACCCATCACACATCTGCAATGAATTCAATGAACAGGAGTTATTTCATGAAGTATATTTACACATTGCATGTTTTCAATTTTTTATGAAAATACTGTGTACACTGATCACTTTAAAGGGGTAAAAGCCACAACATGATATTTTTGCCAACATGATATTTTTGCCTTAAGATGCAATAGAGGGTGACATTCTTTGTGTCATTTAACAGAAGCCACGCATCTTTACCTGTATTTATTTCACAGGAAAACATCCTGAATGAGTTCAGCAATTAAGGCTTGCTCTTTGCTTTCATTATGAAAGTGACGTGTCTTTGTATTGATTCAGTCAACATAGTCAATGGATGTGACAGCAATCAGAAAAGCAAAACAGATGCCCCCAGTCAAGAGAATTCAACTCTCATCAGATTATACTGAACCTTTGCATTTACAACTAGATCACATCTGGACTATTCATAGGTATGACATGAATGTGTCATTTAAGTTGCTGAAAGCAGGTGTAACAAAAACTTTTATTTTTAGTGCGGAAAGACAAGACATCTCGTTTTGAGGAGAAATAGCACGAGACTGTGTTCATAGAGGCCCAGAAATAAAGTCAGAGAGGAGTTCTTAATGTTTTAAAATCAGAGATCGACAGCTGTAGAAGTATTGGGAGCTGAAGTGTTTGCAATAGAGAAAGATCATCAATATTTCCAGATGAGGAGAGGCCCAGTTTCATAGGAACAAATAAACTAGATGAAAATATAGTCAAGTGAATGAAGCAGTGGAGTAATTTACCTTTTGCAGGGAGCTTTGATAGGATGATGGAGCTGGACTTTGTGAAAGCAGGGAAGTATCCTAAGAAAGAGTGCTACAAGAGGTTGAGAATGATTTTAAAATAAAATGAGGACGCGGGTCTTAGATGACATGGATGTCCTTTAACCTTGCATTTTGCATGGCTTCATATAGAAGAGGAATATACTACTGGAACTGATTCAAAGCATTAAACAACTTAGACAAATGTTAATGTTAAAAAATGTTTAATCTTACAAGAAATTGCTGTATGCTTGTACAGATTCTCTTTACAATATAAACCTTTTAGCTCACCTATCATGCTCCTCTCCCTCTCAAGGAACTTCAGTTTGCCTTGTTTCCACCCCCCAATATCTTTGACGTCTTATTGCTCCCCTCTCTGAATCTCCCTATATATTCTCTCTCCGGTGTAGTATTGAAGTGTAATAAGTATTAAGAGGTATTGTGATGTAACTCAAGAGATTAATTGTTCATTCAATTATAACTATCGTCTGAATCCAGAGATTATGGTCCTATATATGAAATGGTTTCAATAGCTTTGCTATGTATGAGATGGTTTATGGTTTGAACATACACTGGAATGGAACTTGCGGGGAAATGTTGCCAGTTTGATGCCAAGTTGACCCTGGGACCGGCAGCAAGTTTGGAGCTCCCAGGCAAACCATGACAAAGCAGAACTGTTGACTCAGTTTCCTAGTAATTCACCTGCTACCCACCAATAATAATAATACATTTTATTTTCGGGCGCCTTTCAAAGTCTCAAGGACACCTTACAGAAAATTAACAGAAGAGAAAAAACATATAGTCGGAGTAAAATAAATAATAAGGACATCACCAATACACTAATTAAAGACAGAAATCGCTCCAAAGACAAAAAAATCAAAAAACACAATGTGAAAGAGAGAGCAGCGGCAGCTAAAGCACGCCAGCGTCCACTCTCCCTTCCGACAGCCATCTTGGACACAGACTAACATATTAACTTACACACAGGAAAAAATCATCCCCCCACAGTGGTTACCACTGTGGGGGAAGGCACAATGTCCAGTCCCCATCCCCAGTTCACCCAAAGTCAGGCCTATTGAGGCCACCGCTATTGCCTCTACGGAGGCCCGATGTTCCTGGCCATTCTGGCCGGGTGGTGTTGACCCGGCGTCGGGAGAGTCCTCTCAGGGGCTGGGCCACCTGGAACGGCCGCTTCCTAGTTGGGGACCGCGGCTTCCAGAGCCGACAAGGCCGCGCCGGTTTGGAGTTCCCAGGCTCCCGATGTTAGAGTCAGCGCCGTCCGCTCCGCAGACCCGCAGCCCAGAGGTGTTGATCTCGGCGGTCACAGCTCACCAGAGCTCCAGCGCGTTGATCCAGCGCGGCGGCCCAGGGAAGGCATCGCCCGCTCCGTTCCACGATAGCGCTCCAGCGCTGTGCCGCCACCGAAACCGAGGTGCTGGGCGGTCCCCGCCAGGAAACGGCGCTCCACGCCCGCTGGTAGGCCACGAGGACGGGTCGATAGGGCAGCCCGGAGAAAAAGCTGCCTCAGCGACCAGGTAGGGACCTAGAAGTATAATTACCCCCTACACCCCACATTAAAAAGTCCATTTCTCCAACGGACGAAGCACAGGACTTACTAAAAACTTCAAAAAAAAAGTGATTTAAACGGACGGCTGCTGGTTAGCAGCCGTTCCCCAAGATGGCTCCTCCACCAATGTGAGCTGGAATGTCAACTTAATATAGTTCCCCTGCAGTAGCACTGAGGAATCTATCTACTCAGAGAGTGGTGAATCTGTGGAATTCTCTGCCACAGAAGGTAGTTGAGGCCAGTTCATTGGCTATATTTAAGATGGAGTTAGATGTGGCACTTGTGGCGAACGGGATCAGGGGGTATAGAGAGAAGGCAGGTACGGGATACTGAGTTGGATGATCAGCCATGATCATATTGAATGGCGGTGCAGGCTCAAAGGGCCGAATGGCCTACTCCTGCGCCTATTTTCTATGTTTCTATCTACTAAACATGAGCAGAAAGAGTTAGCTAATTCAACCATAAGGAACAACTGAGATTTAAAGGTAAGCTTGAGGTAGTATTTTTGTATTTGATTGATTACAGATGTAACTAAGGGATTTGATTTTTAAAATTGTTTTAAATCTGTTTAATGGATTTTTAATCTTTCAGAAACATTCATTGTATTGACAGCAATAACAACTGGTAAAGCTTAATCTTTACCAGCTGTCTTGGTTTAGGTTTATTATTGTACTCTGACAATGTTGTTATTCAATAAAGATATTCCATCCATAATAGATGCAGAGTGCAGAATATAGTTCTCAGCATGATTGCGCAACAGTTCCCGAGACAAAGTCCAATGTCCACAATGAGGAAGGAGAATCGGATAGTATCCTAGCTTGTGGAAGTGCCTTTCAGAAGTCTGATAACCAAGGAGAAGTGTGTCTCCATCATTTCATGGACTTATTCCTCCCCCCCCCCCCCCCCGCCCCTTTGCCCCTTTGGTTACATCATGCCGGGTCTTGCCATTTTGTATGACAGATATGAGCAGTAACTCAACATCAGTGATACCTTAAAGTTAGAAGGTAGACTCAAAATGCTGGAATAACTCAGCGGGTGAGGCAGCATCTATGGAGAGAAGGAATGGGTGATGTTAAGGTCTCGACCTGAAACGTCGCCCATTCCTTCTCTCCATAGAATCTGCCTCACCCGCTGAGTTTCGCCAACATTTTGTGTCTACCTTCGATTTTATTAGCATCTGCAGTACTTTCTTCCACCTTAGTTAGAAATCTGTTGTGGAGATAAATATTGTGGACAGTAAATTCCGGCCTGCAGCACAACACCACAGATTTCATTGACATTGCTGTGATCTGACTGTTGGCGCCAAAGAGTTAATGCTTCTTGTGTCGCTGCTGCAACGTATTGAAGTAATTCTGAGTCATTTACCAGGAAGTTCTCTGAATTATAGTATGATTCTCTAATTAAGTATTCTTTGGATGTATTTGTTGTATGCATTTTTTTTAAATTGCTGGATGCATCAACTTTCCTGTGATGTTATTGATACAATTGTCATTATTTTGCAGAATAACACTGAAAGGTATGAAAGTATCCCGACCTGACTCCAGGATTGGAAAATACCGAATGATAAAGCATGAACGAGACAAGCACAATGAACCCAACCCCCAGAGGTAGGTTTGACACGGACATTTACACCCACTTACCTAAATACTCCATAACACTGAGCTGTTGATCTAATGGATGTTGAGCTTTTCCAACTAGCAGTGTCTCTGATTGACCGGGAAGCAGAAAAACCAAGCTAGCATCAAACCCTCTGAGTAACGATGGTGTGATGTGTAAATTTCAGACTATGCTTTGCACAGAGTAGAAAAATATGTCTCATCATTGTCCTCATCCATAAAACCTTCAGTAAATTATTAAACTATTCTTTAATAATTTACTGAAAATATTTACTGAAAAAAGTTTATTTTTAACTTAGAACTGACCATGCAGAGTTTTTTTGTAGACTATCAAACCATGGCCGTAGGTTTAAACCAGTGTGGAGATAGTACAGATGGACATAATGGAAGCTCCAACATTAATTGACCTCAGAGCTGTTTTAACAGTCGGTCTTCATGGGTGCTCCTGCTCATCTAACCGAACAGGTTGGGGGCAGTCAACACATGGGAGGAACAAACTTCAGCCACTAAGTGCAACTGAAGGGACATGTAAACAGCTGGCTGGCTGGAGATTTGGGAGGGAGGGGGTTGGGGGGGGGGGGGGGGGGGGATCTCTTGCTCTGCAATAAGGGAACCCAGTAGCGATGAGACCAAAATCTTTCCGTTGGTACCTCAGCTCTTGGACACATTTGACCTAGAGTCACACTTAATGGAAACGGGTCCTCTGGCCACCAAATTCATGCTGACCATCAGGCACCCATCTAACTAATGCTACATTAATCCCACTTTATTCTCCCCATATTTGCACCAGTTCAAAGATAGACACAAAATGCTGGAATAACTCAGTGGGTCAGGTAGTATCTCTGGAGATAATTGATAGGTGATGTTTTGCGTCGGGACCCTTCTTCAGACTGATTGGAGTGGGGAGGGGGGGAGACAAATCGGGGCCGGCAACAGATGACCGAGGTGGAGAAACACTTTTTCTCACAGAGAATTGTGAGTCTGTGGAATTCTCTGCCTCAGAGGGCAGTGGAGGCCGGTTCTCTGGATACTTTCAAGAGAGCTAGATAGGGCTCTTAAAGATAGCAGAGTCAGGCAATATGGGGAGAAGGCAGGAACGGGGTACTGATTGGGGATGATCAGCCATGCTCACATTAAATAGCGGTGCTGGCTTGAAGGGCCGAAGGGCCTACTCCTGCACCAAGTGCTTCGAGAGGCTGGTCCTGGCACACCTCAAAAGCTGCCTACCCCCCACACTAGATCCCTATCAGTTTGCCTACCGCAAGAACAGGAGTACGGAGGATGCCATCTCAACGGCACTTCACTCCGCCCTCTCCCACCTCGAGAACAGAGACATTTACGTAAGAATGCTGTTCATCGATTACAGCTCAGCATTCAACACCATTATACCATCAAAACTGATCACCAAACTCGGTAACCTGGGCATCGACCCCTCCCTCTGCAACTGGATACTGGACTTTCTAACCAACAGGCCCCAGTCTGTTAGGTTAGACAAGCACACCTCTTCAACCCTCACCCTGAACACCGGCGTTCCACAGGGCTGTGTGCTGAGCCCCCTCCTCTACTCCCTCTTCACCTATGACTGCACACCTGTACATGGTTCTAACACCATCATCAAGTATGCAGATGATACAACGGTGATGGGCCTCATCAGCAACAATGATGAGTTGGCCTACAGGGAGGAGGTCCAGCACTTAGCAGTATGGTGCGCTGACAACAACCTGGCCCTTAACTCCAAGAAGACCAAGGAGCTCATTGTAGACTTCAGGAAGTCCAGAGGCGGCACGCACACCCCCATCCACATTAATGGGACGGAGGTGGAACGTGTTTCTAGCTTCAGGTTCCTGGAAGTCAACATCTCCGATGACCTCTCTTGGACCCACAATACCTCAACTGATCAAGAAGGCTCACCAGCGTCTCTTCTTCCTGAGGAGACTGAAGAAGGTCCATCTGTCTCCTCAGATCCTGGTGAACTTCTACCGCTGCACCATCGAGAGCATCCTTACCAACTGCATCACAGTATGGTATGGCAACTGCTCTGCCTCCGACCGGAAGGCATTGCAGAGGGTGGTGAAAATTGCCCAACGCATCACCGGTTCCTCGCTCCCCTCCATTAAGTCTGTCCAAAGCAAGCGTTGTCTGCGGAGGGCGCTCAGCATCGCCAAGGACTGCTCTCACCCCAACCATGGACTGTTTACCCTCCTACCATCCGGGAGGCGCTACAGGTCTCTCCGTTGCAGAACCAGCAGGTCGAGGAACAGCTTCTACCCGGCGGCTGTCACTCTACTCAACAACGTACCTCGGGGACTGCCAATCACCACCCCCCCCAGACACTTATTATTATTTATTCAAATAATTTGCTATGTCGCTCTTCCAGGGAGATGCTAAATGCATTTCGTTGTCTCTGTACTGTACACTGACAATGACAATTAAAATTGAATCTGAATCTGAATTGTCTATTGTTCACATATAGGTTGATTGTTGGCTAGAAACGGCGTAAGCCCATGAATGATACATCAGTATGAACCATGGAACTGGTTAATGGACTTTAATGGAGGAAGGGGTGCGGGGTGAGGGGAGAGAGATGTTTGTAGAAGTTACTTAAAAATTCAACATGCATTCCGTTAGGTTGTGAGCTGTTAAGGGAAATATGAGGTGCTGTTCCTCCAATTTGTGTGTGGCTTCATTCTTACAGTGGAGGAGGCCTAGGACAGGAAGGTCTGAATGGGAAGGGATATTAAAGTGGTAAACAAGTGGACCGAGCATAAGTGTTTAGCAAAACGGTCACCGTGTCTACACTTTGTCTCACCATTGTACAGGGGCCCACATTGGGAACATCAGATGCAGTAGATGAGGTTTTATTTCATTTCCATCTGTTTACCCAGGTTCTATACCGCTCCAAGCACAAGGGGAAATTTAGAATCTTTAGGAAATGCAGCACTGTAATGAAACTCGCATGGTTAATGGGAGAACATGCAAACTCCACACACACATCAGAAAGTAGCATTGAAACCCTGTCACAGCAATCATGAGATGGCTGCTCCACTAGGTACACCGCTGTACTGTCCCAAAGATGTGCTAAGGTGGATATAAAAATTGTAACTGCCTGGGTTTGTTGCAGCCCCAGATTTCTTGCAAAGTTACAAAGGCTGCTTAACCTGGCCGGCCGTCAGTTATAAAGTTAACGGGGCTGTGATCTACCTGGGCTCTTAGGCTGTGATCTACCTGTTCAAAGATGGATCTCTGCCACCTTTTCTTAAAAACCAGATTATTGGGTTTGGAGTAGAACATAACGCTCCCACGCTTGGATCAGCGGTGTGTAGGGTCCCGCCACTCAGCATGGAGTTGACTAGGCCTGGGGCAGGTGTGTTCCTTTCTCGTGGGGCAATGCCGAACACAGGAAGCTCACCACTAAACACAAATTCTGGCTGTTTTTGTACAAGATGTAAAGAGCGCCTGTCAGCAGCTTCACAGTGCGACTGTCTTTTTCCATATCCCTCACTCTAGGAGTTCTCGGCAAAGGATTTAATGATCGATGTATGTGGTCTCTTTTAGGTCAGTGCTGTAGGGGATTGTGATTTACACTGTATCTTCTTGCATTGACAGGCGAGCTCCAGTGCATTACTAGTGATTGTAATTAACTTTTCTAATCTCTGTCAAACCCAAATATGCAGCAGTGTATGGAACAAATACGTTGTTAACTGAGCAGAACATCAAATCAGATCACGTATGGGCAAAGGTCTCTGGGTATCTGGAAAGGCAAATCAAGGCATGAAGCTATTTTCTGAAATTAGCGGTAGATTTGCCACCGTATGGCGGCAGAGCACTGTAATGGGAATTCAGATGGCCATTGAAGTGCAGCTCTCCTAAGCCACCTCAGGCTGACAACAGTGTATTCTGCTTAAAGATAGACACAAAATGCTGGACTAACTCAGCAGGACAGGCAGCATCTCTGGAGGGAAGGAATGGATGACGTTTCGGATCAAGACCCTTCTTCAGATTGGTTAGGCATAAAGGAAACAAGAGATATAGGCAATGAACTAGAGAGATCAAGAGCAATGAATGAAAGATATGCAAAAACAGTAATGATGATAAAGGCCATTGTTAGCGGTTTGTAGGGTGAAAACTTCACCTAATTCTGCTCCATTATCACTGACACTCACGTGTTTCTATGAAATTAAACTCCTGTGACATACTTTTCGGATCTGCATATCTAAGCACAATAAAATAAATAAAGCGGGAAAATTGCAAAAATTTAAAGGGAACAGTGGCAGCACGGTGACACAGCGGTAGAATTGCCACCGTACAGTGGCAGAGACCTGGTTTTGATCCTGACTATGGGTGCTACCTGTCCAGAGTTTGTACATTCCCACCTGTGACTACATGGGTCTTCTCTGGCTTTCATTTCCTCCCACATTCCAACGTCATGTAGATTTGAAGGTTATTAGTCTTCTGTAAATTGTCCCCAGTGCCGAGGATATAAGGAGATTGTTGGTCGGCCTGGACTCAGTGGGCCAAAGGGCCTGTTTCCACACTGCGCCTCTAAACTAAACTAAATATGCCAAAGTTAACTAACTCAAGATACTCAGCATATTTTCCTTGTATTGAGGAACCAATTAAGAGTTAATCACACTGGTGGATATGGAGTCATGTCCAGGCCAATATGGGCAAGGATGGCAGATCTCCAAGGCTGATGCAAATTAGTGAACCAGATGGATTTTTACAACAACCGACTAGTTTCATCGTCACCATTTCTGAAACTTGCTTTTTATGGCAGATTTAATTTCACCAGCTGCTGCTGTGATGGGTTGTGAACTAATGGGTTGAGACCAATGACTATGGGTTCCAGATCAGAGTGCCACTCTACCTCCCACATCTTATTTGGTTCCTCTTATTCAAACATGTACAACCTTCTACGTGGCGGGAGGTGGCAAGAAAACATTTGCCTTTTAGGCAGCTTGCGCAGGTAGAAGTCATATCATCAGGAAAGAATGAGACTGCTTATGTAAATAAAATTATGAGAGGCATAGACAGGGCTGACAGTCAGAACCTTTTTCCTAAGGTGGAAATGTCAAAGACTAGAGGGCATAGCTTTAAGGTGAGGGGAGAAAAGAAAATGTGCAGGGCAAGATATTTTACATAGAGTGGTGAGTGCCTGGATCTTGTTGGTAATGCTTACTGATTGCAGTAAAAAGGGAAGCCACTTACTTCATTGAATCCACGCTGGCTCCATGGTATCCCCCTCTTCTTATTTCCCCAATCTCCTTCAACATTTTTTCTTCTCGCACATGCCCCATCAACTCCTCCTTGAAGTTTTTTTTAAAGTTTTAAACTGGCAACGGACTCATTCCCCTATATCCACCCAACTCCAACCCCCATCTGGGGTTACATGGTATTGAAGTCTCTTATTTACTATTTAATGGAGAATGTAGCATGGGGGAGGGACACGAAGGAAAAAATAAATCTCTTGACATTGGGGGTGGTGGGCTGAAGTTTATGAACTGCTGTGTCAAAGGATTTAACTTGTGTCGACAAAACCTTGGGTCAATTTTGCATTCTACTTTACTCCGGATTCAAACTGGTCCTGATTGTGTTTTCTTGTTCAATTTAATCTGGTGCTAGGACGATGCTAAGTTAACAGTATTTGTAAATAGCCCCCCTCACGTTGACCCGTTATCAACTGTGCAGAAAACATAAGAAAGAACATCTGATGGAAATAAGACTTTCTCCAAGTGCTCTCAAGAGCATTATGATTGTGGCTGCAAATTGGACAGCCATGGTGCAAGATTGCATATCGATTGCTCCATTTACCAGAATGTAGAGGGAGTAGTTTGTTGTAGTTGTTGCTTTAATCTGTGCAGTTGACAAGGGAGAACGAGCAAACAAAAGGAGAACAGCTTGTGTATTACTTTGCCTGCCCTGAACAGTTCCTAGAACCGTACATGGCTGGTCTATGATCCTGAGGGTAAGATGACACTTAGGGCCACTGCTACCTCTATCCATGTGCACAAATAATATCACTGGCAGATTTGTTGACACAAACATCCATCTATCTATATCTGCTGAACTCACTCAGGCTTGCTTAACAGACGGTTGAAATAGTAATCTTCTGTGCCTGGGAACATGCCCTCGTGCATTGCTTGGATTGGCATGCCATCTGCTCCTGCAATGGGCAAACATGGCGGAAAAAAATCTTGAGCCTTGCAGTCAGGCTAGCCGACAGTTACGTGAGCGAGCCAAGCATTGTTAACTGAAGAACAACGTTACAGATGCTGTAAATCTACAACAGAAAATGCCAAAGTCGTTCAACAAGTCAGTCAGCATTCATGAAGGAAATGCAAAGCAGACAGTTCTCACAGCAAGGAGCTGAACTCGAAACATCTGTTTAATTTCTCCAGTATTTTCTGTTCCCGTTTTTTGTTAATGTTTTACCGAGGGAACCTCCGTGCTGCAGGTGCATACTTCAGCTTGAAGCTTTCTCACAGTCCTAGCTTTCTAGTCATGCCTACTATGTTCTGTTGTGCTGAAGCAAAGCAAGAATTTCATTGTCCTATCAGGGACACATGACAATAAACTCACTTGAACTTTGCATTTCTCCATTTTGTGTAAATACTTGTGCACCATTAATGCAAAAGTGTGTAGAAAGGAACAGCAGATGCCGGTTTACACCAAAGGTAGACACAAAATGGGGGGGAGGGAGTGGGATTGGTTATTGCCGATAGTCCGCTATAACCAAGTGAGGTAGGTAAAATTTAACCCAAGGCCGAGAGGCAAGAATTGCGGCATTGGGGGGGATTACACAAGTGCAAATTCACAGGCCGGGGAGCTGCAGAGCCCCTGCTATATAGAGGGTAGACAAAAGTGCTGGAGAAACTCAGCGGGTGCAGCAGCATCTATGGAGCGAAGGAAATAGGCAATGTTTCGGGCCGAAACCCTTCTTCAGAGGGTGGGGTTGAGGGAGAGCTAGGAAGGGGAGCAGACAGCAAGGGCTAACGGAATTAGGATAATTCAATGTTTATACCACTAGGGTGCAGACTGCCCAAGCGGAATATGAGGTGCTGTTCCTCCAAGTGCCCGGGGAGAGGGTGGTGCGGGAGGGAAGGGAAGAAGTTCACAAGGGAGTTATGGAGGGAGAGGTCTTCGCGGAAAGCAGACAGGGGGGAGATGGGAAGATGTGGCGAGTGGTGGGATCACGTTGGAGGTGGCGAAACTGACGGAGGACTATTTGTTGTATGTGACGGCTAGTGGGGTGTAATAGAGGTATATTGAGGTCCATTATTGCTGGAGTTTGCTGTATGCATAAACGGTAATACTATATATTATCAGTGACCAGACAGCGACAATGCAAGATGAAGTACATAGTGCAATGTATTGAAGGCCCATTGTAGTCTGTGACTGAAATAGGGTTGTGCAGGATGTTTCAAGAGCCTGATGGTTGATAGGAAGTTGTTTTTGGACCTGGAGGTAATGGTTCTTGGGTTCCTATACTTCCTTCCCAATAGTAGCAACGAGCTGAGAGCATGGCCAAGGTCATTGTACATCCATTCAATTGTGGGACTGATGGTAGTGACAGTGGGTTTTGGAGCAGGCTGATAAGGGAAGAGTGAGATCAGGGAGAAGGATGCATGTGACTTGTGGAGTTCAGGGTGTGGAGAATTCACAAAGGGCATTGGTAGCAGGTGGTCAAGAGGGGAGTGAGAAAACACGTTTTGAGATTTGGAGGTCGATCACAGATGGCGTGTAATATTAGGCAAGCTGGGAGGTTTAGTTTTTATTTTAATTTAATTTAGCGATACAGCACGGAAACAGTGGTCCTTCAGCCCACTGAGTCCGCAATGACCAGCGATCCCTCCACACTAACACTAGGTTTCATTGAGAGCCCATGTCTGGGAGAAACATTCCTGCTTGACCTGATCCATTAGCAGTACTCAACGCATGTGGGACAGTGGTGGAGAGAGACAAAAACATCACATTCCCGACTGTCTTGGACCCAGTACATTGATGCAGTCATAAAGAAAGCCCATCATCATCTCTACTCCCTTAGAAGACTGCGGGGATTCGATATGTCGACGAATACTCTCTTGAACTTCTTTCTACTGGTGCCCATCAGAGGGCATATTGACTGGTTGCATCATGGTCTAGTTCGGCAACTTGAACACCCAGGAAAGAAGAAGACTGTGAAAAGTGGTGAACGCTGCCCAGTCCATCACGACCTCCTCACTATGGAAGGGATCTGCAAGAGTCGCTGTGTCTAAACGGCAGCCAGCAGAGACCCACACCACCCTGGCCACATTCTCATTTCACTCCTGCATCGAGAAGAAGGTATAGGAGCCTGCAAACAGTGACATAAGGAGCGGCTTTAGCCCAACAACCATCAGGCTTCTAAACACTACAACCCCCAAATAATCTCTGAACTACATATTAGGCGGCACACTGGCGCAGCACAGCGCTCTGCCTTATTTCGCCAGAGACCTCGGTTCAATCCTGACTATGGGTGCTTTTGTACAGAGTTTGCACGTTCTCCATGTAACCGCGTGGGCTTTCTCCAGGTGCACAGAGTACTATGTTTACATATCTGGTGTGCTGCCACAAGTAAGAATTTCAGTTCAGTTTCAGGACGTATAACAATAAAACACTCTTGACTCTTGGAGTTGGGGCTTTAATCCCTCTTCAACCTGCCTCTCTTGAACGTCTACTGGTGCCCATCAGAAAGTTCAAGGAAATTCTTGCTGGAGGCATTTACTCCATATCACGTCTCATTCCCACTTAAGTACAACAATAATCAGTTAGTAATTAGTCAGATTGTGGGAGGCTGAACTGTTTTCCCCATTTTCAACAAAGCATTTCCCTGTTCCCCTCACATTTTATCCCAACAGTCTCTTGCTGATCCAACGCCTATAAATTACCCCCATTCTACTTAAGTTATAATCAATCTATAGAGGTAGTTAGTGGAATGTACCTGCTTTTAAAACAACCTTTTAAAAACACTGAAGTAACATTGTGACTTTTTCGAGAAATCTAAAAGTGTTGAGAAAGCAGTGAATGGTGCATTTTTCAGCTACAATGCAACAGCACCATCTGCTGCTGCTCGGAGGTACTTACGCAGAATCTGGTTCAAGTCTCCGTGGAGCAATCAAAAACATTGGCTGCAATGAAAAATTGTTGAATGAGAGGGAGAGTGTGTTTCTTACAATTCTAAGTTTCCACAGCAAATCATCAAACCATGAAAGTTGGAAATGAGGAAATATTTGTATCTGTATACATTTATTCTCTCCACCAATCTTAGTGGTTTAAAATGTGTTTATTCTTTCAGATGAATTGTAGTTAGTAAAGGTTTGACGCTTTCTCCGACTGTCCTTAATTCCTCAGTGAATCATGGGAAGAGATTAAGTTAAGAGCTGCAGATCAGCTACAAAATTTGGATTTTCCTTTTTATTTTCCCCTAATTTTGAGCAGGATATTTTGGAAACTCTTGCCATATTGATTTGAGTACCAGCTGAAAATACCTATTGGTAGCCACTCATTTTTGTACCTCCTGTTTAGATTCACAAAGCTAAAACCTTGCTGCGACTATCTCGGTATGCCTATCTTTTCATCTCCAGACATCTTCTGCTCATCACTTCCATCTCATCATTGCTGTGGTGCTTCCCGGTGTGGATCAGAATTTGGAGAAAACTGAAAATGCAAAATTGGAAAAGAGCAGGAAGATGGATTTTATTAAGGATCGACCGATAAGAATAAGACAACTAGAGACAGAAAACGACAACTGAGATTTTAGACAAAAAATTGCAAGGGTAGGAAGTAGTGGGTACGCAAGCTCAATTTCCATAAAGGCCACAATACGCAACAAACATTCATTTTGATGAATGAGGGAAGGAGAGAAGAGATAAAACCGACGACAATGGGATATCATTTTCATGTGAGAGGGATTTCTGCTTCTTAAAAATTAATGATTTATACAGGTCTTTAATATGCAGATGGTCCTGCATAACTATCTTATCCTTCTCTTAGATCCTTTCACAGATGGTAGAAGAGGGGATGACAAATTAAAATAGTGAACTGAGGGCGGGATTTGTTCTAACATCTTGCTTTTAATGTTCCGTCACATCTATTAATGCATCGTGAATCATTCATTCCTGCATAATGTGCTCCTGTGGCTTGTACGATTAGCCAATCTGAAACATTCTCTGTATATAATATTAACTGGTAACCAATGAAAAAACACCGCTGGGACAGGTAGCCATGATCTCAGTGAGTTTTTGAACTTATGTTTCTTTTATTTAATGAAATTATTTATTTACAATCTAGGAAATGGAGGATATTTTACTTTTCTTAACAGTATATAATAAATGTTGGTAACATAGGATTTCTGTTGTGCAAAAAGGAAATGCAGATGCTGGTATATACCGAAAATAGACACAGCATCTCTGGAGAGAAGGAATGGGTGATATTTCGGGTCGAGACCCTTCTTCAGACCTAGGATTTCTATTGCTATTTGCCACTTGTTACCCAGGCTCAGACTATAAGTTCACACAATCAGGTCCGAACTGGAGAGTTGAGAACTGCTGTTAAGTTGGGTAAAGGGAACCATTCTTACCTAGTACATAATTTTGAACTCTGATGCATCATTTTTTTTACTGCAAATTCTGCTTTAATAATTTTACTTGAATCATACACCCTATCTCTATTTGCCAATAGAAACATAGAAACATAGAAATTAGGTGCAGGAGTAGGCCATTCGGCCCTTCGAGCCTGCACCGCCATTCAATATGATCATGGCTGATCATTCAACTCAGTATCCCGTACCTGCCTTCTCTCCATACCCCCTGATCCCCTTAGCCACAAGGGCCACATCTAACTCCCTCTTAAATATAGCCAATGAACTGGCCTCAACTACCCTCTGTGGCAGAGAGTTCCAGAGATTCACCACTCTCTGTGTGAAAAAAGTTCTCCTCATCTCGGTTTTAAAGGATTTCCCCTTTATCCTTAAGCTGTGACCCCTTGTCCTGGACTTCCCCAACATCGGGAACAATCTTCCTGCATCTAGCCTGTCCAACCCCTTAAGAATTTTGTAAGTTTCTATAAGATCCCCTCTCAATCTCCTAAATTCTAGAGAGTATAAACCAAGTCTACCAGTCTTTCTTCATAAGACAGTCCTGACATCCCAGGAATCAGTCTGGTGAACCTTCTCTGCACTCCCTCTATGGCAATAATGTCCTTCCTCAGATTTGGAGACCAAAACTGCACGCAATACTCCAGGTGTGGTCTCACCAAGACCCTGTACAACTGCAGTAGAACCTCCCTGCTCCTATACTCAAATCCTCTTGCTATGAAAGCCAACATACCATTCGCTTTCTTTACTGCCTGCTGCACCTGCATGCCTACCTTCAATGACTGGTGTACCATGACACCCAGGTCTCGCTGCATCTCCCCTTTTCCCAATTGGCCACCATTTAGATAATAATCTGCTTTCCCGTTTTTGCCACCAAAATGGATAACCTCACATTTATTGGTTTGTCTGGTGAACTCCTGACCCATACTCAATCACATCCCCAACTCCAATCCCCACCCACTATCAGCAGACCCCACATCTACACCCCCACACTAGATTCCAGCATGATTGTATTTTGCTGCTCCACTCCTCCACCTGTTCTAGTTACAGGTCCAGTCCTCCCTAAGTCATACGTATTGGTGACCTTTCAACCAACTCCCATTGTCCCAAATGATTCAACAAGCCATAAAGTCATAGATCTACACAGCACAGAAACAGATATTTGGAGCAACTCGTCCATGCTGACCAAGTTGCCCAACCGACTATTCCCACTTTAACTACACCTGCCCCATATCCCAGCAAACCCATCCATGTACTTGTCTAAATGTCTTTTAAAGGTCATAATTGTACCTGCCTCGACCACTTCCTTCGAAAGCTCATTCCATGTATACACCTCCATCTGTGTGCAAATGTGGCCCCTCAGGTTCCTTTTAAATCTTTCCTTATCTTAAATCCATGTGCTCTACTTTTTCACTCTCCTACTCTGGAGAAGGGAATGTGGCCATTCATCTTATGTATATCACTCATGATTTTATAAACCTCCATTTGATTTGTTGCTCATTCTTATTGGTAGAAGTGCAAGTGGTATGTACACACATATGTACGTGCAAGGACTGGCTTTCTTTCATCAGCTTTGAAGAACTGTAAGCTCGTTAGAACTTAACAGCGTGGTTGGTATGCAGCCTCATAGAGCGCTGGTTCAGTCTGTTTTTTGGGGGATTATGGAATTTCCTGGCCCAGGTCCTTAATGACTCTCGTAGATTTGTAGAATATTGCCTTTCCTAATAAAATCCATCCCCGCGCAAAGAAAAATATCTCTGATAATAATATGGTCAAACAGTTGGTGAAAACAAGCATATATAAAAATCAGAAGCATGGCAATCATTATCCCATCTACTATGCTTTTAAAAAGTGGTTCACTTTTAAAATATATCAAAAAGGATTATGCTTTAAGCAGAAGTTGGGTGTATAGTGCATTTGGTTATTCTCAAAAGATATGTGGCTTCAAAAAAAAGGAGGATTTAATTGCAACGGCGACATGTACAAAATCCGTTGGAAATTATCTGATACAGTCAGTCTCTGCTATCATCCCAGCATTTAGGTACATTTAATTTATTGAAGAGGAAAGAATAGAAAATGAAACTATTAGTTTAAACTATTTCCAACATAGAGAGATCTTTATTCATAGGTTGCAAGGGGCAATTAGACTCGTAGCTTGGGCTGGTGGAGGATTGGGGCAATGGCTTGCAGGGTCTAATATAGGGGTGAGGAAATGGGCCATGGAGATGTAAAAAGCTCAGGGTTGGCCTGCAGTGGGCAATGGCTTGGGAATCAGGATTTGAATTGGTGATGATATTGAGGGAGTGGGTGTTAAACTGACATGGACAGACTGAGTAGGAATGAGAACCGAGGAAAATTGTATTTAAAGATTGCTCTGTCATGATATTAAACCATGGCACAAATATTTCCAGTTAATACGCTGTTTTTTCACATCCAGTCAGATGATCAGCAGTGGTTTGATGTGACCTTTTGAAGTTTCACTCTTCACTATTTCATTATGAAACATCTGACATGGGGTAGAACAGCTGAATTAGACATACATCTTTGTTGGAGGTTGACTGAGAGTTCAGTGTGGCAACGGATGACTTTTGTGCTTTGAATGACTGGGCCACGCTGCATTGGCTCATCATCAAGTTCACCGATGACACCACTGTGATTGGACGAATCACGGATGGGGATGAGTCAGAGTATAGAAGTGAGATCGACCGACTGACCAAATGGTGCCAGCACAACAACTTGGCTCTCAACATCAGTAAGACTAAGGAACTGATTGTGGACTTTAGTAGGGGAAGGATGAGGAAGCACAATCCTGTTTATATCAACAGGACGATGGTGGAGAGGGTCAATAACTTCAAATATTGATTTGCAATCTATGGGCGTGCATATATCAGAAGATCTTTCCTGGACCCACCACACCGATGCAATTGTAAAGAAGGCACATCAGCGGCTCTACTTCCTGAGAAGATTACAGAGATTCGGCATGTCGAAGAGGATTCTCCTAAACTTCTACAGGTGCAAGGTAGAGACCATTCTGTCTGGTTGCATTGTGGCCTGGTTCGGCAACTTGAACGTCCAGCGACAAAGACTACAAAAAGTTGTGACCACTGCCCAGTCCATCACCGGCTTTGACCTCCCCACCGTCGACGGGATCGATTGTAGTCGCTGCCTCAAACCGACAGCCAAAATCACCAAGGAACCACACCATCCTGGCCACACACTCATCTCACCGTTGCCATCAGGAAGATGGTACAGGAGCCTGAAGACTGTAACATCCAGGTTCAGGAACAGCTACTTCCCCACAGCCATCAGGCTATTGAACAAAACGAATAAGCTATGAGCTCTGAACTGCAAAAGGCTATATTATTATTTGTTATTTGCACTATATTTGTTATTTATTGAACTTTTTCTTTTTTTCCCCGTTATTTACAATGTTTACATATTCACATATTCTGTTGTGCTGCAGCAAGTAAGAATTTCATTGTCCCATCCGGGACATATGACAATAAAACACTCTTCAGATTCAGATTCAATTTTATTGTCATTGCACTTTTCAGTGCAACAAAATGGTTTAGCCTGCAGTCATAACATAGAATAAATAACAAAACACACACAACACAGTTTAACATCCACCACAGTGAGTCCACCAGGCACCTCCTCACTGTGATGGAAGACAAAAAGTCCCAAAGTCCTTGTCTCTTCCCTCCTTGCTCTCCCTCTGCGCTGAGGCGATCCAGGCCTCCGATGTTGTGACCCCGCCGGGTGATGGTAAGCAAGTGCCGCGACTGAATCCGAGCTCCGCGAAAGGGCCGGTTCAAACTCCGCGGCCCGCGGTGGTCGAAGCTGCCGAAGCTGCTGCCATCCAGTCTCTCTTATCTTGACTAATAAGAGGAATCATACAGCTACAGAGCCTGGAGCCAGATTAGTATTGCTGCCAATAGAACAGTTGGTGTGGCCAATAATTTCGTAGCTTTGGTAGCCAAACGCAAAGAAGCTGAGACTGAAGCAGTCCAGCTATTCATTTATTCAACAGTCATGCAAACGGAATTATAGCAATTAAGCAAAGCCCATTAAATCCTACTTGACATATCATCAGAACATTCAAAAGTGGTATGAATTAGAAGTGTTCAGAGGCCAGTAGAGTCAATAATGCTATTACAGAGACTTAGCATAAAATTGCTTTCCTTGCAGCGAGAGTCTGTCATTAATCATGATCCAAAGGACTCCTCTAAAATGCTGCCACTGACTAACACAGTTGGTGCTTTCCAATAAACCCAGTAGTGTCAGACTCGGAGAATAGATGCCTGATTTTATAGATGCCTAGTTTGGCAGATGACATGACAATGAGAAATGCTGATGAACACTCTCCTGTGGGTTCTGGTGAGACTGGGAATGGTAATTGTGCAGCATTGTTAAAACAGTTGCACAATTACAGTTCACCAGACATCGGCATCATGGTGTAGAGACAAACGATGTCTGTTGAACTGTCTTGTTAGGTTGTCCTGGCTTGCATTTTGATGTTGGCAAAGAAAGTGACCATAGAGATTTGATTATTGTGTAGAAGCAAGAGTGCATTGTTATATAATACAGATTGTAGTTGGTAGTAATGATTGGAGAAGTCTACTTTATTGCTTTTATTGATTTTTGTGAGGCTTTCAAGCTAGTGGTCACTGATGATTAAGTAGCAAGCTGTGGCCACATCTTGTATTTTATCCAAGGTGAGTATCCAAGATCTTTCAGCTGGTGGAGTTTCCATTGAAATTACCTCAGGGAGTTTCTGCAATCATATATTTTGACGCGATTACTCGTCCTGAATCACCATATAGACTGGTTGGAGTTTGTGACTATGTCCATTTCTCTCATAGAAAGTGAGGAGTAAGTGCCTATAACTACTCACATGACTCCTTTTTAAGTTAAAGAGGCCAAATGGGTGCTGAATGATGAGGTACGAGTCTGCTGTTTCAGACAGCAGAACATTGCAATGATATGTCTGAAGAAGGGTCTCAACCCAAAATATCACCCATTCCTTCTCTCCAGAGATACTGCCTGCCCGCTGAGTTATTCCAGCATTTTTTGTCTATCCGATTTAAACCAGCATCTGCAGTTCCTTCCTACACAATGCAATGATTGTTTGATCCTGGGAATGGATGGTTATTTTTTTTTCTGGTTATGTGTAGTAATTTGATCTCCGCCACTCGCCTATGTAATCATTTGCTCTGCCACTTTCTATTACTACATCTGTAAAACATCCAATGTTGTTATTTTCTGACAAATTATCGTCATTTATCATTAAAGGAACGCGGTGTTTGATTATCTTCACTCGGATGCCCATCACTGAGAACAAAAGGGCAAAATTAATGCTACATTGGCTATAATAACAAAAACATGTAATCGAGAAGATTTATTTTGAATCATCTAAGTTTTCAATTCAACATATTTGAATGGAAGCCTATAAGTTTACAAGATAAAAGGACAACATTTATTTATGTTTACAGTTATTTTTAATGCAATGCCAAGCTAAGTTACTTCCTTGAGCTGTCTTTGTGAATCTGGTGCTTCAAATATTTATTTACTTCAGAACTACAGTAGCTCCCCATCACACATAAACCATGGCACTCTCTGATAATCACTGCAAAATTATTCCTCATCCCTCATTTATTAATAAGTTAAACTTCCCTATTTGACATTGATTTTACAACATAGCTGTAGCATGGTGGGTGATTTACTGGGCTAGTTTCCCGGAGCTTGGACTATTAGTCAAGATAAGTGATTGAAGCCCATTGCGGCTCTATTGAATTCAAATTTGGGTATTGAGTCATTTTGGAATAAAAGAGTTTTTACTAATAATGGTAAACAGCTGATTATTGTTAAAAACAAAAATTATTCACTAATGGCCCGTCAGGGAACGGAACTTACCCAGTCTGGCTTAAACTTGATTCCAGATCTTGACCTTAATTTCTTCCTCAGTTCAGGGATTAATGGAGATGAGACCATAAACGCTGCCAGTGACACCCACATCCCATGACTTAAGAAAAGCGAGAATTTCCCATCCCTGAGGGAGGTGAAAGCTAGATCTTTGAGGCAAAAAAGACAATTTATTTGAAAGATTCGGAAAAATGAAGGCTAGCACAGAGAGGAGGTGAAGCCGAAAGCAGATCAGCCGTTATCATATTGAATGGTGGGAGAGGTTTGAGGATCTAGTAACCTACTTTTATTTTCCAATGTTATTATGTGAGAATTAATTGGTAAGTACTGATAAATGTTTATATAGTTTTTAAATATCTTGGATCTTTTTTGTTGCAATTAAAATACCTCAGTTCCTCAAGACCCCTCTCATAACTACTGTATAACTGCCTACATAATGCAGTTGCCCTTTCTTTAATTAGATGCTGTAACTGTACAGGGAATCTTTACCAAACTACAGTATGATAAAGATTTTTCACACCTTGTCAGCTCTTGTATTTTCCAATTTAAGAAAACACACATTGTTCAGTATTTTTTTTGCTTTACTGCACATTCTAGGAATTATTTATTAGACCTGGGAAATCTATTTCAGGTCGTTTTGCATCTTTCCACAAGTTTCTGCTCCCTTTTGGCATTTCCTTCCAAAATTCACAGCTTGACATCCGATTTAATTTGCTGTCTTTTAGATAATTCTGCTGATCTATAATACATACTTACGCCGTTTTTTATGGTCTTATGGTTTACAAGACCTTTCTATAATTCGGTTTCCTAAATTTCTCTATCGATCTTTCCACTATCACACATGCCTATCTTTTTATCTCCACTTTTTGAGATTTTGAAATTATCTGCGCATTGTGGTTATTTAATATCCGTTCCCAAGCCAAATTACCTTTGGAAAAAAATAACAAAAAGGAATCATACAGAAATGATAAAAGGGAATTTACCCTGAGAGCAGATATTAAATAACCACAATGGAATATTATTATGTACATCGGCTAGCCTTATTTAAATTTCCTTTGTAATCCTACTGATCTATTTTCCACCTCTCCAATGCATTATTAAAATTAATCAAAAGTAAAAGAGCAAAGTTAGTGTCAGTTTCATCACATGATTATTTCCAATTGGATTTACATGTAGTATTAATCCCTTTACCCGTTGAAGCTCTCTTTCTCTTTTGAAAGGTGCCTTTCACCTTGCAAACATTTGTTCTCTATTCTTCTCAAATTTCCCACTGGGAATTTTGCTGAAAAGTTAATTGGAGCCATTGTCACTTGTTCTGCATCCTTCCAGAGATGCGCTGCTAGTTTTGAGTCTTTGGTATTTCAGCAGGTCAGGCAGCATCTCGGGAGAAAAAGGATGGGTGACGTTTCGGGTCGGGACCCTTCTTCAAACCTGGCTGGCACTTCTGGCTGTGTGTTCTCCACAGCCTTCAACCTATGCATTCCCCAGCCCCGCGAGGCCCTATTTAACCTTCTCCCCCCAAAATTACTTATTTGTCCTGGACCCGAACCAAGTATTTCTGGAAGTGCACTAATACAGGAAATAATCCTGTTTAAACAGAATTTTGATTTATATGACAATGCAAGCTATATTTAAGAAATGCCTTTTAATTTTTAAATGGGTTTAACAACACTTTTACAGTCATGTGGCACAATGTCATAGAAACGTCTCATAATCACCCAGTAATTGCCTGGGCTGGGCACAAACATGCATCCAGATATATAACCTGCAGCCAAATGCCGGTGCCCCCCATTGTGACATTCAGACCTCAATTAGTTGAGACTGGTTTCACGAGGATGTCGCTGTGCCTTCTAAGGTGGCTCATCATCAAAGAGGCTTAGCATTTTGTGGAATGTTGAATTATGTGGCGTATATTCCAGGCCACTATTACAGGTCTTTCACCAGTGGTGAGGCAGGGTGGGCAGCACCTGGGGGCTGCAGGGCCAATTGGTGTCCAGCCTTTGCAAGTTCGGTGGTAATTAGGCCATTGCTTCAAAAATCACCTTTCACCAATGGTAAACATTTTCACCTGCCCAGTTTGTCATTTGGTTTGGTGTATCCTAAAATGGAAAGTAAGGCCAATGACTTTGCCTTGGGGTTACTTCAAAAAATCAGCCTGACATATTCCACACCGAGCATCCTTTCCATTGTGTTCGTGTGCTTGCAATTGCTTCCACCTTGGTGTCAACTAAAACTTGACTTAATTTCACATTGGACAGTACATTTGGCACAGTTATTTTCAGCAGTGAATGAATTGCTATCTATCATTCGTTAACTAGCTCACATGTTTAGACTTTAAACTTTAGAGATACAGTGTGAAAACAGGCCCTTCGGCCTGCCAAGTCTGTGCCGACCAGTGATCCCCATGCACTAGGACTATGCTACACACGAGGGACAATTTACAGAAGCTAATTAACCTGAAACCCTGCACGTTTCTGGAGTGTGGAAGGAAACCGGAGCTCCTGATGAAACCCCAGCGGTCACGGGGAGGATGTACAAACTCCATACAGACAGCACCCATAATCAGGATCAAATGGGGTCTCTGACGCAGTAAGGCAGCAACTTTACTGCTGCGCCAGTGTGCCACACCTCATCATCTTTGTAAAGTTTGTAAATAAGACTGTGGTTCCTATTGAGGTATCAGTTATTTGAAGTACATGTGTGTTTTTGAGCAGTGTAACAACATTGGCCCAGCTTTTAATGAAAATCAAGATCAAACATTAGTTCTCAAGGTGTGGGGATGGCTCTGACAGTTCAATTAGATGTCGGAAAGTCACATGAAAGTCACCATAAAAGGAGTTGTTCTGTGCACCAGTTTGCCATGACTTTGTATTGAAATATAGACCACTTTTTCTTCCAGGTTTACAAAAATCCAGAACACAAAGTTAACCATGAAGCAAGACGGGATCAACACCTTGAAATACAAGCTGGTGAACATAGCCAAGTACCCGATGTACACAAACATCACAGTGGACATTGGCATTCCGCCACCTCGAGTTTCAAGGGGATAACAGGTTGTGATAGTTTTCCTGTTGCCCTGTGCTTCATTGCGGACAAGTCTTTCCGTCTGTCATTCTCTGTCTTTCTCTTTCTGTCTCCAAAGAATTACAGTGAATACAAGATAAAATAAAGAAAACTAACAAAGCATGTGGAAGTGAGAGGAAATAAAAAAAATCCTCTTGCTCTGTAAGACTGCTGAAGTGCTGCCTTCTGGAATTGAGAGATGTAAAGCCGACAAGACCAGGTTGACATGATCTGGGAGGATTATTCTTTTTAAGCTCTTTTATTGGTGTGAAATCAAGTGGGAAATGAAGCTCCGTACAATCTCTTTAGTACTGTTAACAAAATCCTTGGTCTCTCTGAATGTGACTTCCTCTAACAAACAAAAACCTTGCTCTGTTTCAATCTGGCTCACTGGAGTATCATTGCCTCAAAATCTTGGGGCAGATTCCTTTAGTTGCCAGCGAGACCTTATATTACAAGAAAATGTGCCTGCAAGGTCATTATGGATCACAGCTATTTTAACTCTTTGAGTGCTGAATAATCTTTGCAGCTTTCAGAATCACTGTATGCTCATGTTTTCTACCATATAACATAAGGGGTTTCTTGTAAATTTCTAATATTGAATGTTATTAAAAAAAATAAAATCATGAAAGGAAAACTCAAGAAAAATCTCCGGATTTACAGAATTTGATAAATAAATAGAAAGAAATTTCAGTTGTGTGATTTATTTGTCTTTTCAGGTCGGAGCCTTTCTTCAGACGATTATGTTATGTTACCATCATAGATTATGTTTCCTGTGTCAGGGGCAATAGCCTGAAATCTTCGAAGGTGTTTTCCAGGAATCAAAAATGACTTGCTTTCAGTTTGGTTCTGTGGGATGTGAGGTGACTGATGAGGTCAATGTGAGATCTACAGATGGGGCTGGAGGTGCCTAGTGGGACAGGGAGGTGGGTAATTTGGGAAGTGTTATGCCTTCTTTTGTTCTTTTATTGGACCTCTGTGTGCGCACAATATCTGATATTGAGGTCCTGAATGCTCTGATAAATGGTCCTTCTGCTGCCTGCAGATGTCCAAACTGAACTGGGATAATGTGAGATAAATCTGTGTTGGTTCACAGAGAAAACTGATATTGAGCTGCCAATTCTAATTTTAATTGTAAGTTCTTAAGCAATAGCTGACGGGGAGAATTAGGTATGACACGTCTACTGTGAAACTGTGCTGCAAATGCAGATGGAAGTATGGACCTCCATCTTGGTGTGCACTGAAATCTGGGGTTTCTCCAGTTGCATTTCCTTCTCTGATTGATAAAATCGCTTAAGTTCTTTGGCCCTCTTCATGAAACCAAATACAGCTTGCAGCCAAATGTGTAGTTTTAAAATTAAATTGCTTGAAATGTACAACAGCTGTTTGCTGCACTGTAAATTCCCATAAATATGACAGTAACAAAATAAACTGCTCTACAAATGTTGACTAATGATAACTAATCCCCAGACTTCTTGGATGTGAAACCATGGGATATTTTCCATGGTATGAAAGGCAGTGGATGTAACCCTTATCTAACATCCCACACCAGTCTAGGGTTGTAGCAAAAGGATTTGAGTATAAGAGCAGAGAGGTTCTACTGCAGTTGTACAGGGTCTTGGTGAGACCACACCTGGAGTATTGCGTACAGTTTTGGTCTCCTAATCTGTGGAAAGACATTCTTGCCATAGAGGGAGTACAGAGAAGGTTCACCAGACTGATTCCTGGGATGGCAGGACTTTCATATGAAGAAAGACTGGATAGACTCGGCTTGTACACGCTAGAATTTAGAAGATTGAGGGGGGATCTTATAGAAACTTACAAAATTCTTAAGGGGTTGGACAGGCTAGCTGCAGGAAGATTATTCCCGATGTTGGGGAAGTCCAGAACTAGGAATCACAGTTTAAGGATAAGAGGGACGTCTTTTAGGACCGAGATGAGAAAATCATTTTTTACACAGAGAGTGGTGAATCTGTGGAATTCTCTGCCACAGAAGGTAGTTGAGGCCAGTTCATTGGCTATATTTAAGACGGAGTTAGATATGGCCCTTGTGGCTAAAGGGATCAGGGGGTATGGAGAGAAGGCAGGTATGGGATACTGAGTTGGATGATCAGCCATGATCATATTGAATGGCAGTGCAGGCTCGAAGGGCTGAATGGCCTACTCCTGCACCTATTTTCTATGTTATCTCAGAATACAGTGGAATGTCAATCTAGCCATTTTATGGTTCAAATCAGCAAGAGTTGTGTTTGAGCCAACAAACTTTAGACTCAAATTCTGTGGAATCTTTGTTTTCGCAAGGAGAGAATGCAGGTGAAAAGAATCTGAAAGGCAATTGTACTGTGTCCAGATGCTTCCAGCTAATCTCATGATTCAACAGTAATTCAAATGTATTGATCCAGATGGTTAGTGTTGGGTATGCTTTCCACTGATACAACCAAGGAGTGAGCATTAAAAGACAAAAATAGCAATGCCAACCTGATCTATAGTTGCACTCTTTTTACTTAATTAAAAATATCTTTCTCTACCTCTCTCTCTCTCTCTCTGTGCATCTCTCTCTTTGCCTCTCGCTCCGTGCCTCGTTTCTGACTCTCTCTGTGCCTCTCTCTCTTTGTCTCTCTGTCTCTCACTCTACCTCCCACTGTCTGTCTCTCTGAACCTTTCTCTCTCTCAATTCAATTTCAATTTCAATTTAAAAAACTTTATTGGCATGATAAAAAAACATTGTTATATTGCCAAAGTATAAAACATGACATACATATTTGAAATGCATAAGTATAAATACAAGTATACAGTGCATGGATATATATGTCCCTGTACGTAAACTTGCAATAGGCCGATAGCCCTTTATTGATTGCTACACGTTCTTGTAGCTGTAAGCAGTACAACACAATAGCAAGTTTAGCAATTCAATACTAATTTCTTAGTGTTAGTTAATGTCGATTAGTGTGTGCGTACATATGTGCATGTTGGTCATTCACCGTCTCTCAGGTTATGGCATGCTGTTACGTATTGTGCACCAAGATGTGCCGTATTTCCTTCGCCAAGGATTATTCTTAGTTTTGATGTATCATCTAGTTCTTTAAAATCAGGGGTTGCCACACTGAGTTTGTCAAAGTATGCTTTCCTTGTTTTGTCAAATTTATTGCATTTTAGGAGGAAGTGCACCTCTGTTTCAACCTCATCTGTCAAACAGTGGCCGCATATTCTGTTTTCTCTTGGTTGCCAGAATCTCTTCAGCTTCCTTTTTCAACTGCCAAATAGTGGTCACTTAATCTGTATTTGGTGAGGGTCTGTCTCTGCTTTATGTCTCTAACAGTTGAGAGATAGTCTGCCAATTCATAGTCTCTTTTTAGGGAACGGTAACATTCTAATCTGCTTTAGCTTTTGGTTTCTTTATCCCAATGTTCCAAGTACGTTTCTTTACATTGTTTGATAATTTGGTTCACTCTAATTGGTGATTGGGGGCCAGTATTGATCTGGGGCCGGTCAGGGTTTAACTGGATAGGGTTTAACTGAATAGGGGTAGTTAGTCTCAGTACCAACTGACACAGGGAACTCTTTTCTGGGTTCCCCTCTTGTGTTTGAAGGGCTTTAAACTGGAGGGTATCTGGGGGGCTAGATTTAAGGTGATTCCAAAAATGTAGTGCTCTTTTCTGGATATTTATTATCAGTGGGTATCTGCCTAGTTCCGCCCTACATGCGTTTGTTGGTGTTTTCCTTTGGATACGGAGGGTGTTCCGACAAAATTCTGCATGCAGGGCCTCCGTTGTATTTTTTTCCCATTTACTATAACTATGGTGACTGAGCGGACCCCATACTTCACTACCATAAAGCGCAATAGGCTGGATTGATCTCTCTCTATCGCTCTCTCTCAATTCAATTAAATTTTCAATTTAAAAACTTTATTGGCATAATAAAAAAACATTGTTATATTGCCAAAGTATAAAACATGACATACATATTTGAAATGCATAAGTATAAATACAAGTATACAATGCATGGTTAGATATGTCCCTGTACATAAACTTGCAATTGGCCGATAGCCCTTTATTGATTGCTACACATTCTTGTAGCTGTTCTCTGTCTCTCTCTCTCTCTCTCTCTGAGCTCTGAGCTCTGCTCTCTGTCTGTCTGAGCTCTTCTCTCTGCCTCTCTCTCTCTCTCTCTCTCTGTCTCTCTTCCTCTCTCCTTGTCTCTCCGTCCTTATCTCTCTGTCTATGCCTCTCTGCATCCCAGCCTCTGTCTCCCTGTCTCTGTCTTTTGCTGTCTCTCTGTGCCTGTCTGCCTCTCTCTCTCTCTCTGCCTCTCTCGTTCTCTCTCTCCCCTCTCTCCCTCTGCTCTCTCTCCTCTCTCGCTCTCTCTCTCCCTTTCTCTCTGCTTCTCCCTCTTTCTCTCTGCCTCTCTGTTGTATCTCTTTCTCTCTCTCTGTGCCTCTTTCTCTGCTCTCTGCTCTCCGTCTCTCTCTCTCACTCAATTTCAAGTTCAATTTTTCAATTCAATTTAAAACTTTATTGGCATGATAAAAAAACATTGTTATATTGCCAAAGTATAAAACATGACATACATATTTAAAATGCATAAGTATAAATACAAGTACACAGTGCATGGTTAGATATGTCCCTGCACATAAACTCGGAATAGGCCTATAGCTCTCTCTCTCTCATTCTATCTCTGCCTGTATCTCCACCCCCTCTTTCTCTCCCCTCCCTCCCTTTCCCCGCTCCCTCTCCTTCCTCCTCTGTCTCTCCCCCTCTTTCTTCCCCTCTCCCTCTCTCTCTCCATCCTCTCCTCTCTCTCTCTCCCCCCACTCTCTCTCTCTCCCCCTCCCCTCTCTCTCTCCCTCTCTCTCAATATCCATGTCTCTGTCTATGTCTAGCTGTCTCTGCACTACCCACTGAAATCTGTGCCTGAGATTTTAAATGTGGCATGCAGACAAAGAACACAACACTGGTTTGTAAACAGTTCAATTTAATTTATTTGCACAAAATTAGCAAAGAACACATACATCACGATATAGTCAGTAATAAAAACAATACATAAATGTAATGCTGGGTTGCAGTGGAAAATTGGCAGGGTTTTTAACTACAACTACCTAGTAAAACCGCACAAGTAATGTAGAGGATTTTAAATGTAAGTAAAAAAGCTTGAAATTGTTGTATAAATTAATTGGATTCGTATTCTAAAAGATACTAACCTGGAATATTGATGTTCCTCCTTGAGAGCTCCTGGAGAGGGAAAGATATTTGAGTCAGTAAGTATTTGTAACATCATTATTGTTGTGCCAGTTTCTTGTGAAGAGGATGATTAATGATGGTCTAAACAATCTGTTGGAGGATATGGTGGGTCAGACAGCATCTGTGGAGGGAAATGGACAGTCGATGTTTTGGGTTGTGGGTTTTCATCTGGACTGGAAGAGAAGAGGAGAAACAGCCAGTATGAAGAGGTGAAATGGACTAGTAAAGTGTATTTTTTAGTTTAGTTTAAAGATACAGTGTGGAAACAGGCCCTTCGGCCCACAGAGTCTGCGCCGACCAGCAATCCATGCACATTAACACTATCCAACACACACACACTAGGGACAATTTACAGAAGCCAATTAACCTGCAAACCTGTACATCTTTGGAGTGTGGGAGGAAACCGGAGATCCCAGAGAAAACCCACGGGGAGAATATACAAACTCCATAGAGACAGGCACACGTAGTCAGGATCGAACCCAGGTCTGTGGCGCTGTAAGGCAGCAACTCCACCGCAGCGCCACCCTGCCCCCTTATGGTGCTAAAGGGTGTTGCATAATGCGGAGTTAAGTTTATTTTGAAATAGATGATCCAAATGATCTGTGCCAATGTTTTTAACGGGTCTTGACAAATGTATATGGTAAATGGTAATGTGGTTATAAGGTTAGGGCACAACTCTAGTATGGTTCAGTTCTAACTGTTGATTTCCAACAGGTCAAGTTGCACTGGTGTGATAAAAGCTGGTGACCTTTTACCCGTACTGGAAAAGGTTAGCCACAGTGCCTATATTTATTATGACACAACAGGATGGCATTGAGCCCATTGGGTTCCAAACAGAGCAGCTGAATCACTCCCATTCTGCTTCATTATCAGAACCTGTGAAAGGCAAGGGTGCAGGACCTGCAGTGAAATAACTGTGACATGTGGTTTCTGAGCTGTAAATATCCAGTTTAGCATTGATACAGCTGTTTCACATTAAAACAGCAGCTCCTGGAATTGTGTGTATGATGCAGTCTGTATGATTAGATCTAATCTGTTCCTCACATTATAAACAGGCAGAACAAGAAACAAGCCTCATGCCTTTTGAGAGTTGTCCAGGTATAAAACTTTAATTTAATTACTCCATAGATTCTGTTCTGTCACATGTTTTCAACTCCAATATACAATTTTATGAAACTGTACTTTTTTATTTTACCTTTCAAACTAATTAAACTGGGAGGTACACAAAAAAGCTGGAGAAACTCAGTGGGTGCAGCAGCATCTATGGAGTGAAGGAAATATGCAACGTTTTGGGCCGAAACCCTTCTTCAGACTGATGGGGGGTGGGGGTGGCGGGGAGAAGAAAGGAAAAAAGAGGAGCCCGAAGGCTGGGGGATGGGAGGAGACAGCAGGAGGGCTGAGGAAGGGGAGGAGACAGCAAGGACTAACAAAATTGGGAGAATTCAATATTCATGCCCCCAGGATGCAGACTCCCCAATATGAGGTGCTGTTCCTCCAATTTCCGGTGTTGCTCGTTCTGGCCATGGAGGAGACCCAGGACAGAGAGGTCGGATATGGAGTGGGAGGGGGAGTTGAAGTGCTGAGCCACCGGGAGGTCATGTTGGTTATTGCGGACCGAGCGGAGGTGTTCGGCGAAACGATCACCCAACCTCCGCTTGGTCTCACCGATATAGATCTGCTGACATCTAGAGCAGCGGATGCAATAGATGAGGTTGGAGGAGATGCAGGTAAACCTCTGTCGCACCTGGAACGACTGCTTGGGTCCTTGAACGGAAGTCGAGGGGGGAGGTAAAGGGACAAGTGTTGCATCTCTAGCGGTTAAACTGGGAATTTGATCTTTCACTAGACACCTTGTTTTGTTACAACAGAAAATCATTTAGAAAATGATAGGTGGATTCTCCTAATTCCCATTATGTTAATGTTCAAGTAATGACAGAAAATGTCCTGATCAAATTTCTCTTTCTGGTGTCGTATGACAATTCATTTTTCTTTATGAAGGATCCACTATTTAGTGCGATGTGACAAATGTGCCACAGATAAGAAATAAAGTCATCTCTTTCAGACTGAAGAAGGGTCTCAACCCGAAACGGCATCCATTCCTTCTCTCCAGAGAATGCTGACTGTCCCGCTGAGTTACTCCAGCTTTTTGTGTTTATCTTCCTTTCATTAAGTATGCTTGTTTATAACAGGCGGAATAATCAAGATGCGTAAAGAATTGAACAAACTAGGAAAATCAGTAAGTTGTAACATAGACACATGATAATCGCTTGTGTGTTAAAATGTACCAGATCAATGCAAATTGTCATTACTGTAAAGAACACAAGGGGAAGAGTGATGGCAGTTTTGAATCTAAGCAATTTATCCTTGTAATAAGCATTCCTTATTACAATTGTATATTATAATATATACAATTATATTATAACATAATTATAATATATTATATTATTATAATAGAATGAATGCACAGAAAAGAGGACCACATGATGAGGTTGAGCAAAGCTTCGATGTTCGGATTCCCATCCATGTTTTAATCCACACATTCCTGTTTATTGCAATCTTTTCCAGCTCTGCAACTTCCTTGGATCTCTGTTTTTCTTCACATCTGGCCACTAATGCGTTCACATTTTGTGATGGGTTTAGCACCACGGGTCAGTGGCAGCCGCGAACAGAACCAACAGCATCGCACTAGACTAGGCCAACCTTATAATAGTTGATCTCCCTACAGAGCCGTCGGGACACCAGGCCTTAAAGTGCAAAAATAAGAAATGCCTGTAACCTTGGAAATGTTGGCTAACTTTGACATTTTGAGAGTCACGAGGCTTGATAGATGCAAGATTGTGCCAGAGCATGGTGACTCCTTGCATGTTATCCCAGATGAGAATCCACTGTTATCCACTGTAATCATTCTACTCGTTTACTTGTGTGTGAACACAGAACAGTACAACGCTGTTACAGGCCTTTCAGCCCACCACGGTGTCCGCACCGAACATGATGCCAAGCTAAAGAAATTTCCACCTTCACACGATCCAAATCCTTCTATTCCCTGTATATCCATGTGAATCTCACTATCATGTCTCTCTCCACCACCACTCCTGATAGCATGTTCCAGGCACCCACCACTCTGTATGGAAAAAACACTTGCCCAGCACATCTCCTTTAAACTTTACCCCTCTCACCTGAAAATTATGTTCTTGTCCTTGACATTTCCTCCCTGGGAGAAAGGTTTTGTCTGTCCACCCTATCTATGCTCATCATTTTTATAAAGTTCTATCAGGTCTCCCCTCAGGCTCTGACGTTCTGGTAAAATCAATCCACGTTTATCCAACCACTCCTGGACGATTGTACTCATGATATGATTTGATGTCAGAGCAAGCAAAACAAGGCTTCTCACTGTATCTCAGTACACCTGACAATGATAAACTAAATTAAATTTAACCAAATTAATGAGAATTTTATCCCAATTCTATTGATCCTTATTATTGACTTTCTGTTTTCCATACAACATTTTGTTGAATGTAGTTCTCCTGCTTTCCAGATCATATTGTTTTTTCAGTCACACCAACAGTTGCACCGTAGGTGCATGTAGGATATTACAGTTGGTTTTCCTTTCTAATGAAGTTAACAGAATTGCCACTGCTTCTTGTGTGTCTGCTGCGTTCTATAGCCACGAACCATTGCACCTGCTCTCATATCCCCCCCAACCCTAACACTCATTTCCCCTCTAAAGCTGAATTTCCACCCTGAAGTTTTCAAAACATGCAGCCTGCCCATATAACGAATAAAAGGTTACACAGCTTTGATGTAATGTCTCACGCATACACATAAAAGCTTATAGAAGACAACCAGATGTGGAATATCACTGCATGAACCTACTCCCGTTACAACTCCTTACATCTTTTTATTGGACGTCTTGAAGCTAAATGTGGAATCTCACTTGATTTGCAGATCATAAATTATTTAATGGGTCGACCGCTAGTCATCATTTTGAAGTGTTCTCTATTATTTTGGACCTACTCTGGTTTATCTGTTTTAAACAAATGTTCAGGATGATTTATGGACCTTTTTTTCCTTCTACCAATCCACTTTTTCCAATTTGTTACAGAATTTTGTTATGCTAAAAAATGTAAAGAAACCATACTGTCCCTGCTAGAGCCTCACTCGGTCACTTTGTATGAAATCAATGCCAGTGAGTTGCATATTATTCTGTTATACAATTTGTGTCAAATTATTACAACACCTCAAATCTTATCTGAGAAAAAGAGTAATTTACTTGTAAAGACACAAAGTGTTGAGGTAACTCAGCGGGTTGAGGGGCAGCGTCTCTGGAGAACATCGATAGGTGACGTTTTGGGTTTGGACCTTTCTAAAGATTGATTGTGGTGGGGGCGGGGGAGAGGAGGAGAAACCTGGAAGAGAGGTGGGGGCAAATTAAAGTATGGCAAGTAATGTCGTTTCCTCCATCTACCACCTACCTTTTTCCAGGCTTTGTTCTGCCCTCACCTCTCGTACAGTCTTCTACCACCCCAATCAATTAGGTCTTGAAATATTGCCTACCCTTGTCCTCCAGACGCTCCCTGACCTGCTGTATTTCAGTACTTGGTGTCTTTTTTAGTAAACCGGCACCTGTAGTCTCTTATGTCTACAGAAATGTACTCGAGTTGTGTCAGTGGGACTCTAACTGCTCTAAACCTTTCCCATCTACGTACCTGCCCATATGTCTATTAAATGTTATTTAGTTAATCCATATTGAAACTTCCTTAAAAATGTAGCAATTTGATGGCACAATCGACAGAGCTTCTGCCTCACAGCGCCAGTGACCCAGGTTCGATCCTGACTGCGGATGCTGTCCATGTGGAACTTGCACGTTCTCCCTGTGACCGTGTGAGTTTCGTCCAGATTTAATTTAGAGATACAGCATGGAAACAGGCCTTTTGGCCCATCGATTCCACGCCGACCATCAATAGAACTGTTCACACTAGTTCTATGTTATCCCATTTATTCACCCACTCCCTTTGCATGAGGGCCAATTTACAGAGACCAAATAACCTACAAACCAGCACGTCTTTGGGATGGGGTAGGGACCCATACCACCCAGAGGAAGCTCACCCAGTTGGTTAGAGGGACATCATGCAAACTCCACACAGACAGCACACAAGGTCAAGATCAAACCTGGGTCTCTGGCACTGGGAGCAGCAACCCTACCAGCTGCGCCTCTGTGGCATCCTAATATGGGATCCGCTCTGGTTTCAACGCACACGTACAGGTCTGTAGGTTAATTAATCACTGACGTGTAGGGAGTGGATGAGAAAGTGGGATAATAGACAATAGGTGCAGGAGTAGGCCATTCAGCACTTCGAGCTAACACCACCATTCACTATGATCATGGCTGATCGTCCACATTCAGTACCTCGTTCCTGCCGTCTCACCATATCCCCTGACTCCGCTACCTTTAAGAGCTCTATCTAAGAACTATTGTGTACAGGTGATCAGTGGCCAGCATGGACTTGGTGGGCTGAAGGGCCTATTTTCAAGCTGTATCTCTAAACACTGAATATCACCAGAGTTGATTTCACATAATGATTCTCCAAGAATAGTAGCACCGTCATTGGAAAGCCACATTTTAAAGCATTGAGCATGTCAAAGTCAGTGCGTGCTGCAAAGATAGAGGATGATCCTCATTGTATATTTATATGTTGCTCAAATATATCTTGAAACATGACTCACCGAGAATGAACACAATGTGACAAGGTATGCTCTATTAAAAGAATGAACAAACTAATGGTGACAAAATAATATATTTACAAAAACTATTTGAGCATGTTATAAAAAGATTGTGTAGATTTGCTTGGAACAAATACTTAATTTTGAAAAATGGTATTAAGGTCACTATAGTAGAAAGAAGGTGTACGTGGGATTTAAAAGAGATGGATTTTGCATTCATCTGCTGCAATGGAGGGCTGATGGTCTTGTGACTGGATACCAGATGGATTTATTTCATTGAGAGTGCACATTGCAGACGCATTCAGCCGAGTTACTGGCACTGCAGAATATATTGCCTTCCACTATGCCGTACATCATTCACCTGGATATCGAAGGATGGAGTGGATCAGGACACTGCAGTAGCTGGACTTTGAGTTAGGAGATTGGCAAAAGAGTAAATGTGATTGAAGATAAAGCATTCTGTCATTTAACTTGCCAAAATTAAAAAAGGGAAAGAAAATTGATGATGCTCTTTAATCTGGTTAGTTACCAAACCAGGAGGCTGACCACACATGTAGATGTTCTCAAAACCTTTCAAAATGACAAATGAAGTTGTGAGCAGATTTAAGTTTTTCTGGAGGTATCACGTGAATGAGAAGATATTCTACCTTTATTTAACTGAAGTCGCTGGCTGTAACTAAGAGGAACTGATTGATTTGTGAAATAATTATCTGTAAAGGTTGAGGTGTAGAATTGAGGGAGTGACCCCCTGTATGCAGTAGATGTAGACTGGCCAAGTCGGACATGTCCTTGGACAATTCAGTGACCCTACAAGGACATGTCCTTGTAGGGTCACTGAATTGTCCAAAGCAGGGAGCTGACGAGTTGGAAAGCAGATAATATACTCCTATCCATACAATGAAACCGAAGCACAGGAGGAAAGAAAAAAGCAAGAGTGTGATGTTTGCAAAAATTGTACCAAGTAGCATGAATAGCAGACAGAGAATTGTCTTGAAAGGGATTGCTTTCAAGACATCTACATGTGTGGTCAGCCTCCTGGTTTGGTAACTAACCAGGGATTATCTTACAAAGTATAGAAGAAAGTACAAAACAGAGTTTTTTTTTTTCTGGAAGTGAACAATGTGCCAAATTTCTGCGGTTGTGCAACCCTGCAAATGGAACTGCTAACGGTACAGACGAAGATGCTGCTGAGTACAAGCTTCTGCAGAGGAAAATTCTGTGCTCAACATGAAGCAGCTGTGAGGTGATTTTGCAGTAATTTGAAAAAACATCACCGAGTTACATAAGAGGTATCAGGCAAGTGTATATCCCCTGAGAAGTGGTCCAACAACTGTCAAAGAACAGGAAATCTGAGTTTTGAAAGATTGCCAGAGGCTGAGATCACCATGGCAGTACTTACTTACTTACTGCCTATTATGCCTTCATGACTTCAGAATTAAGGGACAGAAGTTTAGGGGTAACATGAGGGGGAACCTCTTTACTCAGAGAGTGGTAGCGGTGTGGAATGAGCTTCCAGTGGAAGTGGTGGAGGCAGGTTCGTTGATATCATTTAAAAATAAATTGGATAGGCATATGGATGAGAAGGGAATGGAGGGTTATGGTATGAGTGCAGGCAGGTGGGACTAAGGGAAAAAAAGTTGTTCGGCATGGACTTGTAGGGCCGAGATGGCCTGTTTTCGTGCTGTAATTGTTATATGGTTATATGCCTCCTGGCATGTAGGGCAGCAACGAAGGTCCTCTTCAGTAATGTTGATTCCTTCAGTTGCTATTTCCATAACATATTTGTTTTACGAGACAGGGTTGTTAGCCCTGTGCTCAACCTCAAACCTGGAGGACCAGTGGATCACTCTTCGTCTCTCCTCTACCCTTCGACCTGTCCAGCATGGGAGACTCTTAACAGGTGACGAATCTCCCGCTGGCATAGCTCTAGGGGGTCACTGAGACACACAAGCTCCCCGACCACGACAAGGTTGCAACCAAAGTACCATGGCAGTAGGCACACCTATTCCAAGGGTATCAAATTTGATATGGGTGCACTGTCTGAAAATCTGTTTGGATCCACATAATCTGAACAAGACACTGAGGGGGAACCATTATTCAACAAAGACAGTTGAAGATTTTCTGCCAGATCTGAGCAGAGGAACTTCAGACACAGACTGATAACACCCAAGTATCATTACTAGAAATGAACTCACACTTTCAAGCAATGATTTTGGGATGTAAAGCTTGAAGGTGTGTGTACATTTATGACGATACTTGGGAGTTATCAGTGGCGGTGGGAACCATTTGGGATCAACATCACACCCTAAGATTTTCCACAAAAACAAGATCAGGCTTATGGAAGATCTGCTGGTATAAAACCCTTTGGCGGGTCATACTCTTGTCTTTAGAGAAGAGATGTTGCATATGTAGACTGTGGCAGAAAGATAAGACCCTTAGGTAGACACAAGAAGCTGGAGGAACTCAGCGGATCAGACAGCATCTCTGGAGTAAAGGAATAAGTGGCGTCACCTATTCCTTTTCTCTAGAGATGATGTCTGATCCATAGAGTTACTACAGCTTTTCGTGTCTGTCTTCAGTTGAGACCAGCATCTGCAATTCCTTCCTACACAGATAAGAACCTTAGTTGAGCTTAGTTTATTGTCACGTGTACCGAGGTAGTGTGAAAAGCTTTTGTTGAGTGCAAATCAGACAGCGGAAAGATAATACATGATTACAATTGAGCCATCCATAGGGTACTGATACATACAGTGGCCTCCATAATGTTTGGAATAATGACCCATCATTTATTTACTTGCCTCTGTACTCCACAATTTGAGATTTGTAATAGAAAAATCACATGTGGTTAAAGTGCACATTGTCAGATTTTAATAAAGGCCATGTTTATACATTTTGGTTTCACCATCTAGAAATTACAGCAGTGTTTATACATAGTCCCCACATTTCATGGCACCATATTGTTTGGGACACAGCAATGTCATGTAAATGAAAGTAGTCATGTTTAGTATTTTGTTGCATATCATTTGCATGCAATGACTGCTTGAAGTCTGCGATTCATGGACATCACCAGTTGCTGGGTGTCTTCTCTGGTGATGCTCTGCCAGGCCTGTATTGCAGCCATCTTTAGCTTTTGCTTGTTTTGAGGTATTAGTTGGCCCCTTCACTTTTCTCTTCAGCATATAAAAGGCATGCTCAATTGGGTTCAGATCGGGTGATTGACATGGCCACTCAAGAAATTACAATTTTTTAGCTTTGAAAAAATCCTTTGTTGCTTTAGCAGTATGTTTGGGATCATTATCTTGCTGTAGAATGAACTTCCAACCAATGAGTTTTGAGGCATTTGTTTGAACTTGAGCATTTGCTATTACCATCAGCAGTTAACCATATAACCATATAACAATTACAGCACGGAAACAGGCCATCTCGACCCTTCTAGTCCGTGCCGAACACATAATCTCCCCTAGTCCCATATACCTGCGCTCAGACCCATAACCCTCCATTCCCTTCCCATCCATATAACTATCCAATTTATTTTTAAATGATAAAAACGAACCTGCCTCCACCACCTTCACTGGAAGCTCATTCCACACAGCTACCACTCTCAGAGTAAAGAAGTTCCCCCTCATGTTACCCCTAAACTTCAGTCCCTTAATTCTCAAGTCATGTCCCCTTGTTTGAATCTTCCCTACTCTCAGTGGGAAAAGCTTTTCTACGTCAACTCTGTCTATCCCTCTCATCATTTTAAAAACCTCTATCAAGTCCCCCCTTAACCTTCTGCGCTCCAAAGAATAAAGCCCTAACTTGTTCAACCTTTCTCTGTAACTTGGTTGCTGAAACCCAGGCAACATTCTAGTAAATCTCCTCTGTACTCTCTCTATTTTGTTGACATCCTTCCTATAATTAGGCGACCAAAATTGTACACCATACTCCAGAATTGGCCTCACCAATGCCTTGTACATCCCAACTTCTATACTCAATGCTCTGATTTATAAAGGCCAGCACACCAAAAGCTTTCTTTACCACCCTATCTACATGAGATTCCACTTTCAGGGAACTGTGCACAGTTATTCCCAGATCCCTCTGTTCACCTACATTCTTCAATTCCCTACCATTTACCATGTACGTCCTATTTTGATTTGTCCTTCCAAGATGTAGCACCTCACACTTATCAGCATTAAACTCCATCTGCCATCTTTCAGCCCACTCTTCCAACTGGCATAAATCTCTCTGTAGACTTTGAAACTACTTCATTACCCGCAACCCCACCTATCTTAGTATCATCTGCATACTTACTAATCCAATTTACCCCACCATCATCCAGATCATTGATGTACATGACAAACAACAGTGGACCCAACACAGATCCCTGTGGCACCCCACTCGTCACTGGCCTCCAACCCTACCAGTTGTATCATCAATGATGATAAGTGAGCCAGTACCTTAAGCAGCCATACATTACCAGGCCATAACACCCCCACCACCGTGTTTCACAGATGAGGTGGTATGCTTTGGATCTTGGGCAGTTCCTTCTCTCCTGCATACTTTTCTCTTGCCATTACTCTGATATAAGTTAATCTTTGTCTCATCTGTCCACAAGACCTTTTAAGTACCTCCTGGCAAACTGTAACCTGACCATTCTATTTTTGCGGCTAACCAGTGGTTTGCATCCTGCAGTGTAGCCTCTGTATTTCTGTTCATGAAGTCTACTGCGGACAGTGGTCATTGACAAATCCACACCTGACTCCTGATGAGTGTTTCTAAGGTGTTTGGGGATTTTTCTTTATTATAGAGAGAATTCTTCTGTCATCAGCTATGGAGGTCTTTCTTGGTCTGCCAGTCCCACTGCGATTAGTAAGCTCACCAGTGCTCTTTCTTCTTAATGATGTTCCAAACAGTTGATTTTGATACGCCTAAGGTTTGGCTGGTGTCTCTATAACAGTTTTAATCTTGTTTCTTAGTCTCATAATGGCTTCTTTGTCTTTCATTAGCACAACCTTGGTCCACATGTCCATAAATAGCAATAAGGTGATGGATAGACTGGAGGAAAGACTAGGTGCTGAGAGCTCACTTATACCTGCATTAAAGAGCCAATTAAACACACCTGAGCAATTACAAACACATGAAGCCATGTGTCCCAAGCATTATGGTGCCCTGAAATTGGGGGATTGTGTATAAACACAGCTGTAAATTCTTCATGGTCCAACCAAAATGTATAAAAATAACCTTTAACAAAATATAACATGGTGCACTTTAACCACATGTGATGTTTTCTATTACAAATCTCAAATTGTGGAGTACAGAGGCAAATAAATAAATGATGGGTCTTTGTCCCAAACATTATGGAGGGCACTGTGATAAAGGAATAATGTGAATAATGTTTAGTGCAAGATAAACCCAGTAAAATCCAATCAAAGATAGTCCGAGGGTCTCCAATGAGGTAGATTCAGGACTGCTCTCCAGTTATGGTAGGATGGTTCAGTTGCCTGATGACAGCTTGGAAGAAACTTCCTGAATCTGGAGATGTGTGTTTTTACACTTCTACATTTTGCCCAATGGGAGAGGGGAGAAGATGGAGTGGCCACGGTGCGACTCATCCTTGATTATGTTGGTGACCTTGCTGAGGCAGCGTGAGGTATAAATGAAGTCAATGGAAGAGAGGTTGGTTTGTGTGATGGTCTGGGTTGCATTCACAATTCCCTGCAATTTCTTGGGGTCTTGGATGGAACTGTTCCTAAACCAAGCTGTGATGCATCCTGATAAAATGCTTACTGTGGTGCATCTGTAGAAATTGGTGAGAGGTGTTGGGGACATGCCAAACTTTCTAAGCCTTCGAAGGAAATAGAGTTGTTGCTGTGCTCACTTGGCCACTGCTTCAATATGGGTGGTCTGGAAGAAGTTGTTGCTCATATTTACTTTGAGGAATTTGAAGCTTTCAATATCTCTACTTCGGCGATGTCAAAACAAACCGGAGACAGATTTAGAGAGAAGCTGTTGAAATGAAATAATAGAAATTAAAGTACAAACTGAACTAATCCAATAAAGAGCAAAACTTAAAAGATTAAAACACAAAAGTTCCGGAGTAACTACATGGGTCAGGCAGCATCTCTGCAGGACATGGGTCAGGATCCTTCTTCAAACTTCAAGTTACTCCAGTACTTTGTGTTTTGCTTCAGTATCTACAGCTCCTTGTGTCTAAAGATGTTGCTGAAATCCAGTGTTTTAAGTAATCCAGTAAACCACGGTGGGATAGTCATCTGAACCATTGAGGCAGCTGTAAGGGAGAAGCACTGAACAGTGCTGGATGGACATCAATAAACAAGCAGCCAATGAATTCTAGAGGTGATTACAGCAGAGCTTTGCAGCTTTGATGAAAGAAGAGAGCTGATATCGAAAGCAGATGATTCAGGCAAGAATTTTGGAGCAAATGTCACCAGTGCCAAAACATGTTACACTCAATTGAAAAGGAGCTGTAGTCTCTTACATTTGTTGACCAAGGTGAGTTCTGAACTTCTGATATTCGTTTATTAATGTCACCAATACTGAGATATAGTGAAAAACTTCTACATATCTAGGCAAATCATACCATACATGAGGTGACGCAGCAGTACAGTTGCTGCCTTACAGCACCCAAAGAGACCCAGATCCTGACTACGAGTGCTACCTCAATGCAGTTTATACATTCTCCCTGTGATCATGTGGGTTTTCTCCAGATACTCTGGTTTCGTCCCACCTTCCAATAATGTGCAGGTTTGTAGGGTTTTTTTTAATTGTCCCTAGTGTACAGGATAGAACTAGTGTACGAGTGTTCGGGGGTCAGTTCAGACTCAGTGGGCCGAAGGGCCTGCTTCCATGCTATTTCACAAAAACTAATAAGATTTTAAATTTACATTTGTGTATCATTGGAAATTTTGTAGAAACGTGATCAATAACGTAATCAACCTGGGTATCAGAGTTTCATGAAGAGCTTAAACATTTGGGGTCATTTCAGAAACATTAACGTATGTACATGTAATTCTTTTTATGTAGGAACAGCAGATGCTGATTTAAACCGAAGATTTAAACCGATGCTGCCTGTCCCGCTGAGTTACCCCAGTATTTTGTGCAATTTTTTTTAGCTGTTTCTGTATAACGTGGAAGACAGCAATTTTTAGCAGGTAGGGTTTTTTTAACTTTTAAAAAGCATGGCTAGAAATTTACATATGGTTCGGCACATATTTTAAAGATGAGAAAATTGAATTTTCAGTATAGGAAATAGGATTTATAGTACAGGATTGCTAAGATGTTTAATATTTCAAATTTATGGTTTCATGGAGTGTTTCCACAGATGTACAGCAATGATTTAAAAGGCAGAACTTTGTCTAATATTCTTGAAACTTTTTGCATTTAATTTTTATTTATTCCGGGTGTACTCCCGTCCTGTTGTTATAGCAACATGCCTCTGTGACCTTCTAACCTAAATTGTGAATCAAGGCAGCTATCGTTGGATCTGCTATTTAAATCCATTTTATGTTGCATTATTTTAAAATAGCTCCGGAAATTGATAGGCATCAGATCAAGTGACTGCCGTCTCATTTCAGCACATTATAAGAAACATTCTTTTCAAAATTGCACCAATGAATGTGTTAACAATTTAAATTGATGGTAAAATGGTCTCTGTAGTTTTGGACATGATCACACAATGTTCATAAAATAGCATACTACAATATACAACTTATATTCTCCGCTGTAATTCTCCCAGTATATTTTTTGCTTCTATCTTTTATTTCGTATTATGCATGAATATGGTTTTGTGCCGTGTACATTCAGTTCAGTTTAGTTTATTGTCACGTGTACTGAAGTACAGTGAAAATATTTAGCTATCTCTTTTGCTTTTTTTTCCTTACAGCTATTGAAATATTAAATTTGAAACTTGAAAAAGTGTTTTCTGAGTGCAGTTAAGGAAAAGCAAATAGACAATAGGTGCAGGAGTAGGCCATTTGGCCCTTCGAGCCAGCACCGCCATTTAATGTGATCATAGCTGATCATCCCCAATCAGTACCCCATTCTAGCCTTCTCCCCATATCCCCTGACTCCGCTATCTTTAAGAGCCCCATCTACCTCGCTCTTGAAAGCATCCAGAGAACCTGCCTCGACCGCCCTCTGTGGCAGAGAATTCCACAGACTCACAACTCTCTGTGAGAAAAAATGTTTCCTTGTCTCCGTTCTAAATGGCTTACCCCTTATTCTTAAACTGTGGCCCCTGGTTCCGGACTCCCCCAACATCGGGAACATGTTTCCTGCCTCTAGCGAGTCCAAACCCTTAACAATCTTATATGTTTCAATAAGTATCCTCTCATCCTTCTAAACTCCAGAGTGTACAAGCCCAGCCGTTCCATTCTCTCAGCATATGACAGCCCCGCCATCCCGGGAATTAACCTTGTAAACCTATGCTGCACTCCCACAATGGCAAGAATGTCCTTCCTCAAATTAGGGGACCAAAACTGCACACAATACTCCAGGTGTGGTCTCACTAGGGCTCTGTACAACTGCAGAAGGACCTCTTTGCTCCTATACTCAACTCCTCTTGTTACAAAAGGCCAACATGCCATTCGCTTTCTTCACTGCCTGCTGTACCTGCATGCTTACTTTCATAGACTGATGAACATGAACCCCCAGATCCCGTTGTACCTCCCCTTTTCCCAACTTGACGCCATTTAGATAGTAATCTGCCTTCCTGTTTTTGATACCAAAGTGGATAACCTCACATTTATCCACATTAAATCTCATCTGCCATGCATCTGCCCACTCCCCAAACCTGTCCAAGTTACCCTGCATTCTCATAGCAGGCATTCTCAGGATTGGCATCCATTAATAAAGTGAATCCATTGCTCACTTATATGCGGAAGATAGACACAAAATGCTGGAGTAACTCAGCCGGGTCAGGCAGCATCTCTGGAGAGAAGGAATGGGTGACGTTTCGGGTCGAGACCTTTCTTCAGACTGAGAGTCAGGGAAGGGGGAGATGCAAAGATAAGAATGTGTGAGAACGAGACATCAAAAGAGGTGGCGATCAAGGAAAATGTAGAATAGATCATTGTTAGCTTGGAGAAGGTAACAACAAAGCAAACATAAAATGTAATCAGGGACAGTCAGACTGGTTGGAGAACTGGAAAGGAGGAGGCATGGAGAGAGAGGGAAAGCAAGGGTTACTTGAAGTTAGAAAAGTCAATATTCATACCGCTGGGCTGTAAGCTGCCCAAGCAAAATAAGAGGTGCTGTTCCTCCAATTTGTGCTGGGCACAGGACAGAAAGGTCAGTGTGGGAATGGCAGGGGGAGTTAAACCCGGGAGATCAGGGAGGTTTAGGCAGACTGAGCGGAGGTGTTGAGCGAAATGATCGCCCAGCCTGCGCTTGGTCTCACTTATATGTGGTTTGCTGGCCATATGAAAGCCCATATTACCTTGTTTTGCTGTAATCAATCAGAAAATGTAATATATCTTGCTGATTTCTGAATTTAGAACTATAAATGGTGAATTAATTACCATCCAGCATCAAAATAGTTTCTCATAATCCTTTCTTTTTAGCTTCCTACTGATCTGCATTGACTTTTTCATACTCATTGCTATTCACTGTCTTCTTTGCATCTTCATGCAAACCAGTCTAGAAACAAGTAAGTATATGCTGGCGATGTTAGGACTCTTGGCAACACCTTTTGTTTCTTTGCTGGTGATTGAGGGCAGACCCACTGAATGGAAATTGTCAGATTGAATTTGAGAAAAAGATTTATGTGGCTGCTTTTCCATAAATGTTGTCGCTGAGTTTGAACAGCTTGACCAGTGGAGGTGTTCATTTTGAAACATGACTTTTCTGCATGTTATCTGGGATACCACCAGGTTCAAAACTGTTATTGATAGCATGCTGTTAACCATGCTATGAATAAATCACAAATGTCCATGAACATCTGCACTATGATTGTATTATGAAATAGTGCATTTACACCAATATAATGGTGTTTGCAAAAGTAGAAGTTGGAACTAAGAACTAATAAGGTTTCCAAATCAATTGCAGATCCATCCCAATTTTAATTCCAGCAAGTTGTCTAATGGCATTAAGCAAAACAGAACATTTAAATTGCTTCAAATATAATTTATAAAACAGAACAACAAAAACAAATACTGGACAAGGGACATAACAATGAACCAATAAGAACCCATCAAATAAAATTACCCATAAGTAAAACCAATGAATACAACCATTTTGACAACCATCTTATTTAATAAGTATCCTCAGAGTATAATGTGTTTTTAACACGATACACAAACAAAAACATTACAATGAATAAAGTAATTTGACAATTCTCTGGAAGACTTTTCTCGTCCTTTGAAATCTTTCCAACCAGATTTCTCTATAATGATTTAGTTTTTTGGATGCTTACTTCATGGAATTTTTGGCAACAATTAACGTCAGCTGCAACCAACACTGATCAAAGTTGTTTAATCAAAAAATAAACTATAACTTGCAGAATAAACCCACACCACTTTTGTAAGAAAACTATGGATTGCAACTCTCGGAATATAAGCAAGGACTGCTTTGTTCGGGGTCTCCCATTTCACATGTTGGATTAAGGTGCAGATGGACAATACTCCAACATTTTTTTAAATGGCAAATTTCCAGAAAGAATAACTGCTAACAATCCAAATTGAAATGTCCAAAACCCCTGTTATTATGCAAAGGGAAAGAGCCAAAAACATTTATAAAACCGGTAAATACTTAAAAGTAGTTACTCCCACCATCCTCTCCAATGGGCAGACCACAGTTATGACTGTATCAAGTTTCAGTAAATGTGCTAAAGACATTTATTCAGTAGGTAAATAATCTTTGAAGGCCGCTATTATTTTTGTTCTTCCTACCAAAGCGGTAAAAACATTGGCTTTTCAACAACTCTTTGGAGACAGGAGCTGCAATGTAACTTACTGCATTACACTCTTAATCAATATCTGGCAATACTGGACATTTAATGGTCAGAAGGAAATACATCTGCTACAATTACTCAGTCTGAAGAAGGATCCCGGCCAAAAAAGTTGTTTATCCATTCCCTTCACAGATGCTACCTGACCTGCTGAGTTCTTCCAGGATTTTCCTTTTTGGTCAAGATTTATACTTTAGACTTTAGAGATACAGTGTGGAAAAATGCTCTTCGGCCCATCGAGTCCATACTGACCCTCAACACCAGCACTATCATATACAATCGGGACAATTTACAATTTTACCAAAGCCAATTAATCTAGAAACCTATACGTTTTTGGAGAGTGGGAGGAAACTGGAGCATCCAGAGAAAACTCACGTGGTCACAGGAACAACGTATAAACTCTGTACAGACAGCACCTGCAGACAGGATCGAACCAGGGTCTCTGGCACAACCCTGTGCCATGCTCAAGATGCCTGCATTTACAGTATCTTCTGCCTCCAATCCTACTACTCTTAGTGGCTCCATTCCCGATTCAAACAAATAAATGGCTTAACCTCCAGTATTGCAATCTTTGCTCAAAAGTAGCTCTCTGTGAGTCAGACATTATGGGTTCACATCCAGCTACATGTCGTTAAGTGAGAACCTTGGACTCAATTTATCTCCAAGAGACTGTCTGACCTGCTGAGTATTTCCCACATTTTCGGTATTTACTTAAATGTAAAAAAACCTGTTTGCATAATGTTTTCAAAAAGTGGAAAAGCCTTATAATTGAGAATATTTCAGAATTCAGCCATGGAATACTACAGCATTGATAAGCAAAGGGAAAGTAAAAATTAATCAGAATAGATAGTAAAATGGAAAAGATTACTGGAAGTTACTATGCGTGCCTTACAGGCCTAGACTGGAAAAAGAAACATTGGGTAATGAGGAAATGCCAGGGAAATTAAGTATTTTGTATCTGCTTTCACAGAAGAAGATTTTTGGAAAATATACTGGAAACAATGGCGAGAGAATCAGAAGCTAAAAGAAATCTGCATTGGTGACAACAAGATATTGGACAAAGTAATGAGACTAGAAGTAAATAATCATTGGGATCTCATGACGTGCATTACAAAGATGAAAAAGATGCCACCTATGGAGATTACACCAGATGTTATTTTTCAGAATTCTACAGATTTTAGAACATTTCCTACAAATAGGAAAATGACAAATGTAAATCTAATATTCAAGAAAGGGAAAATAAAACAGGGAAACACAGAACAGTCAATCTGAACATAAGTAGTAGGGAAAAGCTACAATCTTATGAACAGGGCCTGTTAAATACAGTAAACCCTCGTTATAGCAGACCATTGGGGGGCATGGTGTCTGTTATTGCAGATTGTCTGCTATAACCAAAGTAGGTATTATCATTGCATGTACTAGAAACAAAGAATTGCAGATGCTGGTAAATACACAAAAGGACACAAAGTGTTAGTGTAACTCAGCAGATCAGGCTGCATCTCTGTAGAACGTGGATAGGTGATGTTTCGGGTCAGGACCCTTCTTCAGACTGATCCAGCACTTTGTGATGCTGCAGCAGCAAGTCCTTCTTCCCGAGCTGCCACATGGTCCGGTTGACACGGTTGGTGTTGCGGCTCACGTGGTAGACCATGGCCAACGGTACTTTCTTCAGGATGCTGCCACCAACAGGACTCGCTCGGCCACTGTCCACTCAGCAGCTGCCACTTCCTCCTGTCGGCCATCGCTTTGTCTGCTCCCTCTCCACCACCACCTCCTCCTTCCCCTGTAACTTTGTCCACTCCACTGCTGCCCCATCCACTGCCGCCTCTTCCCCCTCCTCCTCCTCCCCCATAGTCACTGACATCTTCCAAGGTGGAGTATGTCAGCAACTGCGGGGAAGAGGAGGAGACAACGACAGTGGAGCAGGGAGCGGACAAGGCCACAGATAACATGAAGAAGTGGCAGAAGTTTGTTATTGTAATGCTTTTCAAACAACAGGCCTTTTTCCAAGGAACATTTCATTTTACGTCTAATGCATTCCATTCAGAAGGTTTGTTCTTAATTTTACATTCAACAAAACATTTGTCGTCTCCCACTATCACAACCAGTGTGATGCACAATACATATACGTGCCAATTTGGAAAATAGCATTTAAAAAGCACAAAGAATAATGAAATGGTGTAATAAATGAAGGTGTTGTCGTGAAAAAAACGATTGCTGTGCGTAGATATTTCAAAGCTGTATCATAATAGGGTCACTGTATATCTGACATCCAAATAGATTGCCCAGCGATATGCATCAGAGAAGTGTTGCGTAGGTAACTGCTACAATCTCACGGCTAGTGACTGCGATCATCATTTAGAGTGCAATGTTGAACCTTCACGCACTTGGCGATGAGATTGCCTTCCCAGTATCCGGCATCTTGTCCGTCGTGGCAGTGGCAGTAGGTGCACTTGTCAACCCACATGGTGCTCCCTCCTGGGATCACTTGACTTTGGGTGAAGTCGCTGTAACAATTTGGACCTTAAAATTTGCAACACAATTTTCAAAAATCATTATTCTATAAATCGGAGATGATTCTACAAATCTATCAGATCAAAATTAAAGAAAGATTGTCAAATCTGTAAAACTAGAAAATGCTAAAAAAAAAATACAGAAGGCTCAGCAATTCTCTACAGTGAGGTTAATGTTTGGCAGGACATTTCTTCACAACTAGTGAATGAAAAAAATAAGCATTTCAATAAAATAATTATAGGAAAGTTGGAAAGGGAAGGAATTGTTAAGTGATTGTTGCGAATAAGTTCATTCAGCAGTAAAGTATTAACATTAATGAAAGAGCAAAATTGCATAGTTCACTATTAAGCTGTGTGTTTCCTGCTCATCCCTTTTTGAAATTAACTCAATAATTGGCCAATGCAAGGAAGAGAGTTTCCAAAAGAAAGGAACAAGAAACACATAGCCTGGTGGTGTATTTTCCAATTAATGTTGAGCCCTTGTGAGTGGCAGTAACAAAAATAACTTTAAAATAATTTAAAAAATACATCCATTTCTGAAAAATTAGCTCCATCCCAATTGCCTACTTAATCATTCCTCCCATTGATCAATTTAGATTGTTCAGGAAGGAACTGCGGATGCTGGTTTAAACCGAAAAGCTGGAGTAACTCAGTGGGTCACATGGCATCTCTGGAGAAAAGGTGACGTTTCGGGTCGAGACGTTTCAGGAAGAAAGGGCAAAATCTCATGTGGCTAAAGTCTATATTCAGGCCAGAAGAAGATAATATTCCAGATGCAGGTATAGAGCTTGTGAAACAGTGCAAGTTGAGTGCATGCATTTAATTTTACCAGGCTGTATGCCATGAGAAGTGAGTTCACTAAGCTACATTTTAAGTAAATACAGGTAAAAATGAATTTGGTAATTGGACAATGGTGTGGCATCAGAACACAGCTTTATATCATCTACATTTGCTCTAGATGTTGCCATATAATGACTGCTGGGCATCATTGTGATAGAAAATGAACCGGGGGAATCCACCCTCTTTCTAAAATGGTCCTAGAACTGAAAGACTAGAAATGTGAAGTGATTGAAGTGACCACAAAACAATAGATTTTGCAATTCTGGAACAATAATCCCCACCTTATTATAACTGAATAAATATTTTTTTCATTGTGATCTGCATTGATATTAAGTTCTTACCATCCTTGCACTCAGGGCAACACTTTCCTTTCGCATAAATTGGATTAACGCACAAAGGTGGAGCACAATCGGCGACCAGGCAGCTTGCTCTCCCATCCATATCACAGGTACACTGTTCACACTCTGATGGCTGAAATGCAGGAGGAAAAATTATTTGCTGGTATAAAGGTTCTGCAAGAAATTCATCTTAAAATAAATTTCTATAAAACAACATGGAACAGTAATTTAGTTTATTATCACGTGTACCGAGGTACAGTGTAAAGCTTTTGTTGAGTGCTAACCAGTCAGTGGGAAGATAATACATGATCACAATCACTCCATCCACAGTGTACCGTGTACAGTAGACCTTTCAGCTCATTTTATTGCTCCGTTCATAATGTATCAGTAACTCCATTCACCTGTTAATGCTGCTTCGACTTTTACATCTTTTCCCAACAAAACTTTCCTCAATCTTAGTCCTGCTGGGTTGAATTAAGCAATGGGTGACGTTTCGGGTCGAGACTCTTCTTCAGTCTAAAGAAGGGTTTCGACCCGAAAAACGTCACCCATTGCTTAATTCAACCCAGCAGGACTAAGATTGAGGAAAATCATCCATTCCTTCTCTCCAGAGATGCTGCCGGTCCCGCTGAGTTACTCCAGCATTTTGTGTCTATCTTCAAATGACGTCAAGCTCTCCAGACGGCTGTGCGGACGCATGATGCCGTGCGCAACCATCGTGCGTCAGTCACTACCGATCTGTCGCGTAAATGACGGCCAAGTGGGACAGGCCCTTTAGTCTTTTCTGAACAAAGGGATAGTGCAGTTTTACTGTAAATGGGTATTGATCTGGATGTCGACATTCAAGGTATTTGCTAACGAGAGGAATTGGGCAGTAATTATGTGTGCAATGGACCAAGAATGGAAAATCACAAAGTATATTAAAGGCACTGAGTACTTTGCAAGTACAAGCAATATTCTTTGCATCACATGCTTAGGTTGTCAAAGTCAAAGTCAAGTCAAAGTAACTTTATTGTCAATTCAATTATGCAACAGTAGTTACACATAGGATTGAAATTACGTTTCCCCATACTCCAAAAGTGCAAGTAATATTAAAAACACAGACAGACAACATATCAATAAAAATAGACAATAGACATACATTATTTAAAATATTAAAATATTCACAGTATGCCAAAATGTAGCAAAACCTTTGAGGTATTTTACACAGGGTGCAACAATGAAAGGTGCAATATAGAAAAAGTGCAAATTCCGTACTGGAGACATTGAGCCAAAGTTATTTTCACAGTTTGTTGTCTTTGTTTGGGTACATGTAATTTACTTAAGTGTGTTGAGTAGTCTGATGGCCTGAGAGGAAAAGCTGTTTTTGAATCTGGTGGTTTTGCTCCGCATGCTGCGGTAGTGCTTACCGGAAGGTAGGAGGGTGAACAGTTTGTGTGCTGGGTGAGTGGTGTCTTTGATAATATTGCTTGCTCTCTTGTGACAGCGAGAAGGGTATAGGTCCTGGATTGCTGGTTGGGGTGATCTGGTGATCTTCTCAGCTGTCCTCACCACTCTCTGTAGGGCCTTCTGGTCAGCAGCAGAGCAACTGCCATACCAGACTGAGAGACTGCTAGTAAGAATGCTCTCAATGGCACCCCTGTAAAAGGTTGTGAGGGCAGAGGGGGGGAGGTCAGCTCTCCTCATCCGTCGAAGGAAGTGGAGGCGTTGCTGTGCCTTCTTAACTAGGGAGATGGTGTTGGTGGACCATATCTGATCATCTGTGATGTGCACTCCCAGGAACTTGGTGCTTTTCACAGACTCCACTGCACTGCCATTGATGGTAAGTGGGGTGTGTGTTGTCTGTTTCTTCCTAAAGTCCACAGTTATTTCTTTTGTTTTGTTGACATTGAGTTGAAGGTTGTTGATATCACACCAGTTGTTGAGTTGTTGGGGATTGTTAGTCATATTACATTCTTTGTGTAATATGATACTGTATATGGATAGCAGACATTAATACAGATGAGAACCTGTCCTCAAAGAATATGGTCAAATGTATACTATTAATAGTAATCCATTTTGAAATTAAATGGATAGCTTGGTGAACAATCACCTGCTGTTATCTATATTCTTAAGAGTATAAAACTTTGATGTACTTTGAGTTCAGAGTGACTGCTGAGAGTCTTCAAATAAATGTCTACTTGTGATGATCTTTTACATCGACCCGTTTCAATCTCAGTGTGGTTAAGTCGCAGTCATAACAAAGGCCTGCTCATGCTTTGCTGGCCTTTTAAGTTTGGAGACTGAACAATACATGCCACTATTTTAGCATTTGCAGTTAATTAGATTCTGATGCATGGTTTAAACATCTGTTTTGGAAATTGTGTGGGAGGTCGTTATATGAAACAGATCAGAATCTTGAAACAAAGTGGCGACATTCAAATTGCTTCCTTACATGTACACATGTTTTAGCCACCAAACAGAAGGACAAAGTGAAGGAGACATATAAACTTTAGTGTAGTTTAGTTTAGAGATACAGCATGGAAACAGGGCCACCAGCCCACCTAGACCATTGATCACCCTTACACTAGAACTATGTTATCACACTTTCGCATCCTACACAATAAGGGCAATTTACAGAAGCCAATGAACCTGTAAACAAACAAACACACACACACACACACACACACACACACACACACACACACACACACACACACACACACACACACACACACACACACACACACACACACACACACACACACACACACACACACACACACACACACACACACACACACACACACACACACACACACACACACACACACACACACACACACACACACACACACACTGTCACCCTGCCCCCCTCTTTGGAATGTGGGAGGAAACCGGAGCACTTGGAGAAAATCCATGCTGTCACAGGGAAATCGTACAAGCTCCACACAGACAGCACCCATCGTCAAGATCGACCCTGGGTCTTGGCTCCGTGACTCAGCAGCTCTACAACTGCGCGACTGTGCTGCCAAGTGGGGGATGGAGGCAAGAATGAAAAGGCAGCCAAAAAGGGTGGAAACAGATTAAATATCCATGGGTATAAATGGCAAAGGCTCGAGGGCAGGGCATAATGCCCCTGCCCCACTTAGGAAACCTGAACGGAAACCCCTGGAGACTTTGCGCCCAACCCAAGGTTTCCGTGCGGTTCCCGGAGGTTTTTAGAAACATAGAAACATATAGAATTAGGTGCAGGAGTAGGCCATTCGGCCCTTCGAGCCTGCACCGCCATTCAATATGATCATGGCTGATCATCCAACTCAGTATCCCGTACCTGCCTTCTCTCCATACCCCCTGATCCCCTTAGCCACAAGGGCCACATCTAACTCCCTCTTAAATATAGCCAATGAACTGGCCTCCAACTACCCTCTGTGGCAGAGAGTTCCAGAGATTCACCACTCTCTGTGTGAAAAAGGTTCTTCTCATCTCGGTTTTAAAGGATTTCCCCTTTATCCTTAAGCTGTGACCCCTTGTCCTGGACTTCCCTAACATCGGGAACAATCTTCCTGCATCTAGCCTGTCCAACCCCTTAAGAATTTTGTAAGTTTCTATAAGATCCCCTCTTTTGTCAGTCTTCCTACCTGCTTCCACTACCTGCAACCTCCGACAACCACCTGCAACCACACATACTCCAACCTACATCACACACACACACACTCCAACTACCATTGCAGACGATCCAACCTCCATCTCACACACACACACCCACTCTAAACCCAAATCAAACACACTCTAAACTAAATCACACTTACTCTAACCCCCATCACTTACACACTCCAACTCCCTATCGTGCACACACACTCCAAATACCATCACATTGCACTTCAATTCCCATCTCATTCACACACACACACACACACAGCCTCATCACTCACACTCCAACCCCTATCACACGAACTCCAAGCCCCATTGCAATCACACACTCCATCACTATTATACATACACACACATACAGTGCAACCCCAACACATCACAGCCACTCCAACACCAATCACACTCGAACCGCCCAACATACTCACGACAAAAACCTCAGCACACGTTACACACCCCATCACACACAATGATAATGCCTCCACCCCACCGCTCTCCACTACCACTGCTTCATTTACCTGGAACTGCTGGCCGAGCTCATAGACCTGGCCCCGGTGTTCGCAGCCGATCTTCTCACAGCGGGGGCAGCAATCGTTCGGGTAGTAGCTGACATGGATACAAGGCGGCGGCAGGGCCGGGCAGTCGGTGCGGCCACACACGGGTCCACCGGCGGTGCACTCACACTGCGTGCAGTGGTCCGTGTCCAGGTAGTACCACTCGCCCACATAGTACACGCTGCCGTTAGTCTCACATACGATGGGCACCGAGAACGCCAGGGTCCCTCGGACCAACAGCAGCAGGGACAGGGGCAGCAGCCAGCCGGCCTGCGCTGACATGCTTCCTACTGGCTGTGTTGCCGCTGCGATCCGGATATTTCAATTATGTTTGATAATATGCAAATTAGACACTTTCAAGCGAAATCCAAGCGATTTAAACAAGCGGGGCTAGGTGCCTTGTTTCAGTTTTCAGACCTTTGATGCAGCGGTTTGAACTCTCCAAAACGTTGTTGAGATATTGTTTTTAATACAATACTTGACGGTGTAAAACAATAAACCTCGCCCAAAGAGCTTGGGGTTCTATCTTGCAAGGAGAGGGAGGTTGAAGCTGAAGAAATAAAGGCAGGTCTGTAAAACCATCTGATCCCAGCTCCACACAAATGCAAACTCCGGCTTTGTGTGATGGATTTTACATTGCTTTAATCGTTGAGGGGGGTTCTCTATTCGGGAATGTCCAGATACCAGGCTTTTGATTTTCCAAATGCACTTTATCTGACGCTGCAGCTTACTTTAATACTTCAGAGCCGCCCGATGCACGTGATCCGACCAACAGAAAGGGTGAACCGTCCCAGACTGATGTCAGCGAATCGCGGATCGATTGGAACATGTCTAATTATGGATCTTTTCATCAAAGATTATAGAGTTCTCCGCTCTATTATCTTTGCTTTTTATTACACACCTCAACCACATTCAAATGTACTCTGCGCAACTATTTCGAGAAATAGCAGCATGCTTTTCAGAACAAGACAATAGTTGTATTCCTTACATATTTGGTATTTTTTACGTGAAACGCTAGACAAGTCTCAACCAGGGAACGGTGTTTAATCGTAGAGACACAAGGAACTGCAGATGCCGGAACCTTGCGTAGAAAGACAGAGAAAAAAGACAGAAAGTGCTGGAGTAACTCAGCGGGTCAGGCAGCATTTCTGCGGAGAAAAAAGACAGAAAGTGCTGGAGTAATTTAGCGAGTCAGGCAACGTCTTTGGAGAACATGGATAGATGATGTTTCGGGTCGGGACCCTTCTTCAGACTGAATTCACACGTTCAATTGTGTTCTACGCTGTGTTCAATTCAAGTTTTTTCGTTATAGGAAGGCATTCGAGAGGGTCCAGAAAACATTTGTACGAATGGTTCCCGGGATGAGAGATCACAGTTACAAGATCGATTTGAGAGCCTTGGAATGTTCAGAGAAGGGAAAGCTGATAGGAGATGTGATCAAAGTATGTCAAATGATGAGACGTTTGTAAAGGGAGAATGGTGTGAAATTGTTCTCTTTGGTGGATGAGTCAAGGTCCTAAGGTCACAGGTAGAAAATCAAGGGGAAAATAATTAAGTGTGAAATGAGAAACCATTTTTGTAAAACGTGATATATGTTGGAATATTATGTGATGCAGGTTGGATTGAGACCTTCAAGCGGAACGAGGATAAATATATTGTCAGGAAAATATTACTCGGCTATAGAAAAGGGACCAGATACAAGAATTAGTGAGTTGCTCTGGAAAAAAGTGGGCATGGACAGAATGGCTAAAATGGATTTCATCTGTGCTCCAATCACTCTATGATTCTGTAATTGAGAAGAATTTCCATGTTTGCACAAATTCATGCTATAAGGGCATGTCCCACTTTCACGAGGTAACTCACAAATTCTCCTGAGTTTTCCCCTGATTCAAACTCGCAGGATGTTCGTACTTAGTCCGTAGGAGATCGTAGGAGTTCGTAGATATATTGTAGTGGCTCATTATGCTAGCCGTAGGTACGAGTGACATCAGGTAAGTCGGGACGTTTTTTTCCAGCCTGACAAAAAATGTCCACGAGTAAAAAAATGGTTGGGATGAAAGAATTAAGTTGTGAAAGTGGGACAGCCTTTTAATCTATGGTTCATTTTCAGCTGGGCCAAACGCTGGCAAGACAGATAAAACTAGATTGTTCATTTCAGCCAGCATGTAAATATTAGGCAGATTTCAATGCCTCTCAAATATCTTTGTCTTTGATCTGAAGGTTATTCTACTGATCATCATTAAGTCAATTAAATTATTAATTAGCACAGAAGCCCCGACACCACATTTACTCCGATTGCCCATAAATAAAGGACATGCTTGTCCAAAAAGCTGAATCTGGACTTCATTGCTTAGCCGGAGTTCTTTGACACTCCCAGTATCTAAATAAATATCCAGATGAATATTGGAAATGTTAGCAAGAGACTGTAGATCTTGAGCAAAACAAAAATAATTTGCTGGAGTAACTCAGAGAGTCAGGCAGCAGCTATGGAGGGAAATGGACAGTTGACATTTTGAGTGAGGAAATGTCTTGACTCGAAGGGTCGAGAGTCCATTTACCTCTACAGATGCTGCCCGACCCTCTGGGAGTTCTTCCAGCAGCGTGTTTTACGGTAAAGTTAGCTCTACTTGGTGAGACCAGATGTTTTATCTTCAAAACATAAACAACATTGCTCCATTTAGAAACATACAAAATAGGTGCGGGAGGAGGCCATTTGGCCCTTCGAGCCTGCACCGCCATTCATCATGATCATTGGTTGATCATCCACAATCAGTAACTGTCTTCTCCCCATATCCCTTGATTCCGCTAGCCACCCAAGAGCACCATCTAACTCTCTTTTAAATTTATCCAGCGAATTGGCCTCCACTGCATTCTGTGGCAGATAATTCCACAAATTCACAACTCTCTAGTTGAGAAAGTTATTTTTCATATCGGTTTTAAATGGCCTCCCCTTTATTTTTAGACTGTGGCCCCTGGTTCTGGATTCCCCCATCATTGGGAACATTTTTTCCTGCATCTAGCTTGTCCAGTTCTTTTATAATTTTATACGTTTCTATAAGATTACCTCTCATCCTTTTAAATTCCAGTGAATACAAGCCCAGTCTTACCAATCTTTCCTCATATGACAGTCCCGCCATCCCGGGGATTAACCTCGTGAACCTATGCTGCACTGCCTCAATAGCAAGGATGTCCTTCCTCAAATTAGGAGACCAAAACTGCACACAATATTCCAGATATGATCTCACCAGGGCCCTGTACACCTGCTAGAAGGACCTCTTTACTCCTATACTCAAATCCTCTCATTATGACTGCCAACATGCCATTAGCTTTCTTCACTGCCTAATGTACTTGCAGGTTTACTTTCAGTGACTGTCAAGGACACCCAGGTCTCGTTGCACTTCCCTTTTTCCTAATCTGACACCATTGAGATAATATTCTGCCTCCTTGTCTTGCCGCCAAAGTGGGTAACCTCACATTTATCTACATTATACTGCATCCGCCATGCATCTGCCCACTCCACTCACCACAGCCTCCCATTCTGACAGGGACCAGTTTATTCCCACTCTTTGTTTCCTGTCTGCCAACCAATTCTCTATCCATCCCAATACCTTACCCCTAATACCATGTGCTCTAATTTTGCCCACTAATCTCCTGTGTGGGACCTTATCAAAGGTTTTCTGAAAGTCCAGATACACTACATCCACTGGCTCACCTTCATCCATTTTACTTGTCAAATCCTCAAAGAATTCCAGATTAGTCCAGCAGGATTTCCCCTTCATAAATCCATGCTGACTTGGACCAATCCTTTTACTGCTATCCAAATGCGCTGTTATTACTTCTTTAATAATTGACTCCAGCATCTTCCCCACCACCGATGTCAGGCTAACTGGCCTATAATTCCTCCTTTCTTTAAAAGTAGGATAACATTAGCTTCCCTCCAATCCACAGGAACTGATCCTGAATCTATAGAACATTGGAAAATGATCACCAATGCGTCCACGATTTCAAGAGCCACCTCTTTGAGTACCCTGGGATGCAGACCATCTGGCCCTGGGGATTTATTAACCTTCAGTCCCATCTGTCTACCCAATACTATTTCTCGCCTAATGCAAATTTATTTCAGTTCTTCTGTCTCTCTAGATCCTCTGTCTTCTAGTACATCTGGGAGATTGTTTGTGTCTTCCTTAGTGAAGACAGAACCAAAGTACCTGTTCAACTCTTTGGTGATTTTCTTGTTCCCCATAATAATTTCACCTGGTTCTGCCTTCAAGGGACCCACATTTGTAACTGCTGTTCCAGGTGTGGACACCTATATAATAATAATAATAATAATAATAATAATAATAATAATAATAATAATAATAATAATAATAAATGTTATTGTCATTGCACATAAGTGCAACGAGATTTGGGTTTGCAGCTTCCATCCTATGTCATACTTAAATAACTAATAAAATTTAGATTTAGATACCTCGAGAAACATGGTTTGTAAAAATAACATTACAACAGTAAAATAGTTCAAACAGACTAAAGTGCAGATGTGTCTGTGCGACGTGACCATCTGAGGGAGACAGTCCATGGGGGGTGGGGGGCACTCAGCAGGGCCGAGATTATTGGCGAGACCAAACGCAGGTTCGGCAATTGTTTTGCGGGACACCTCGGCTCACTCCGCCTAGGCCGATTGCTAAACACTAACTCGCCCTCCCATTCCCATACTGACCTTTCTGTTCTGGGCCCCCTCTGCTGTCAGAGTGGAGGAGGCCCAGAGGCCCAATGCAAATTGTAGGAACAGCACCTCATCTTTCATTTGAGCAGCTTAGAACCCAGTATAATTTTTTTTTTTTTTTTTTTTTTTTTTGTTTTGTTTATTTTATTAGAAGTTAATACAGTACAAAACAGTACAGTGGAACCTAATTTTAGGTGCCAACTATGTCATACCGTAATCCATTGTATGTACAACCTCTACTTTTATGTTTTGAGAAGGAAGTAAGCAAGACAAGAAAAAGAAAAACAATAGAAAGAGGAAAAAGAGGAAAAATAGATGGTAGAGAATAGAAAAACGTGAAGTGTGTATATAAAAAAAAGAAAAAGTGGAAAGTAGAACTAGGAGAGAAGGCCCCTTAAAAGAGAAATTTTCAAATCTTTATTCGGAGATGTAGATCTATTCGCGGCATGAACTGAAATCAGTAATCTTTACGGTACCGCTGCATCACATGATTCCAAAAAGTCGATGAAAGGAGACCAACTCCTTAAGAATTGGTCATATTTATCTATTAGTCGGAGTCTCATTTCTTCAAGGCGTGCTATGTCCATCATATTCCTAATCCACATTTTAACAGTTGGTATGGTTGTATTTTTCCAAAATTTAAGTATCAATTTCTTTCCAATTATTAACCCATAATTAAAAAAAACGTTTTGGTCTTTATTTAAATTGATATCTTCTACTATTATTCCAAATATAATCCATTCCGTTTTAGGTTCTATTGTGGACTTGAAAAGCTTTGTAAATATATCAAATATATCGCTCCAAAATTTATTCAACTTTGTACATCCTACAAATGAATGTGTTATATTAGCGTTTTGAAACAAACATTTATCGCATCTGGGAGAGACGTTTGGATAAAATTTATTCAACCTCGTTTTTGAATAATATAGTCTATGTAATAATTTGAATTGATTTTAAATTATGTCTTGCATTAATAGAACAATTATGTGTGTTCATCAGATACTTTTCCCATCTATCCTTCGAGATCGTTATCATTAGCTCATGTTCCCAATCTTCTCTTAGTGCTTCTGTTGAGGGTAACCCAGTATAAATTTGATCTCCCTAACCAAGTAACCCTTGCTTTCCCCCTCACCCCAGTTCTCCGACTAGTTCCACTGTCCTCCTGATTCATTTTCTTGTCACCTTCCCCTCAGCTAACAATGATCCATTCTACATTTCCTTGATCATCATCATCTTCTTTGATTCCTGCTCCCCAGAGATGCTGCCAGTCCCACTGAGTTACTCCCAGCATTTAGTGTTGCTTCTGCTTATTTCTGTCGTTTTCACACCTTATCTCTACATATCACATATCTCTAGTCTCTCTCTCTCCTGACTCTCAGTCTGAAGGGTCTCGACCCGAAATGTCACCCATTCCTTCTCCCCAGAGATGCTCCCTGTCCAGCATGTTGTATTTCTTCTGCTTTTTGATCTGTCGTTTTCACACCTTAACCTTCCACATATCTCTAGTCTCTTTCCAAACTCTTGGTCTGAAGACGGGACTGGACCCGAAATGTCACCCATTCCTTCTCCCAAGAGATGCTGCGTGACCGACTGAGCTTCTCCAGCATTGTTGTGCCTACCTTGACCTTCCGCATACAATTGAGCACTGGTGGCTGTGGTAATGGATGCCACTTGTTGTGCGTGGTGTCTGTCCACAAAGTGCTGGAGCATCTTCGGCTTCAAGAGGGGAGTTCCCGCGAGACCGGCTCCTTGGAGATGAGAGTTTGTGATGGCGGCGGCAAACAACAACAACAACAGCAGCAGCAGCGGCGGCGGTGGCGGCGGCGGCCGCAGAGGTGAAGCTCAGCGCCGGGTAGCCCGATGTCCCGTTCACGGGGCGGCCGAGGAAGCATCACTTGTCAGGGAACCTTTGGGTAAAGAGCCGGGTCCGGGCGGTGAAGCGGTTACTTGGGCCGGCCGGACAATGCCCGGGTAATACCGGGTGGGTTCCCGGTGACCCTGTCTCAGCCAGGCCCCGGGTAACCCGGGTAACACCCAGTGGCCCCTGCAGACCCCGGGTAATAGCGGGCAGGTTATCGGTGACCCTGACCTTGACCTCAGGCAATACTGAGCTGGTGACCCTGACAATCCCGGGTGGGTTCCCGGTGACCCGGGCAACACCAAGCGGGCTCCCCGTGACCCTGACCCAGTCCAATGCCCCAGGCCCCAGGTAATACCGAATGGCCCAGTTCCCCGGGCAATACCGAGGGGGTTAACAGTGACCCTGAGCCTGGTCTCGGACAAAACTGGGTGGGTTCCCGGTGTCCTGGGCAATACCGAATGAGCCAGATCCCGGGTAATACAGAACGGGTTATACCAGGCAATAACGAGCGGGGTGCTGGTGACCCTGGCCCGGGTAATACCAGGCAGGATAACGGTGATCCTGACCCTGGCCTCGGGCAATACCAGGTGGGCTCCTGGTGAATCGGGCAATACCCAGTTGCCCAGGCCCCAGGCAATACCGAGTAACCCAGACAATACTAAGCGGTGGCGTGGGCAATACCGGTGGCCTGGGCAATACCAAGCTGTATTTCTAAAGTCTAAACTGCACCTGAGATCAGGTTTGAACTAGATTCTGGTTGTCCCACTGTGTTACTATCTCCAGCAGTGCTGAATGACACACTTACTCCTTTTGTCTCCATGCGTCAGCCTCTCTTGTAGATTATTGAGAATCCAACTTGTTGTCTTGCACTGCTCTCTGATAAGGTGAGGGCGTATTCTGAATTTGTTCTCCATGATGGATAGAATCAACAGTGTGTGCATCTCTGAACATCTGTCTGGGACCCAGCACATTGATCAATCACAAAGAAAGCTCATCAATGCCTCTACTTCCTCAGAGGTTTCAGAAGTTTTGTCATGTTGCCAAATACTCTGTCGAAACTCTACAGGTGTACGGTAAAGAACATACTGACTGATTATCATGACCTTGTTCAGCAACTCGAATGCCCAAGAATGAAGGATGCTGCAAAGGTTTGAGCGGCGGCTGCACAGAGTCCACACAGATCACTGATCAACCGCTCACACTAGTTCTATGCTATCCCACTTTCCCATCAACACCCAACACACTAGGGGCAATATACAGAGGCCAATTAATCTACACGTCTGAAGAAGGGTTTTGGCCCGAAACGTTGCCTATTTCCTTCGCTCCATAGATGCTGCTGCACCCGCTGAGTTTCTCCACTTTTTTGTGTAACCTAACTTACACATCTGCTGGTTTGTGACGTGGGAGCACCTGGAAGAAACCCACACAGTCTCGGGGAAAATGTGCAAACTACACACAGACAGCACCCAAGGTCAGGATCGAACCAAGGTTCTGGTGCAGTAAGGCAGCGGTTTCATCAGTGGTACCAGGCAGCGGTTCAATGTGCTGCTATAAATGGTTGACATTCACCATTTATCATGGATACTGACCTCCATTCAAATGATCTACAGGAAGTGCTACCTCAAGAAAGAAGCTAACACAAGAATCAATGACTTACATTAGCCTGGACATGCTCTCATCTCATTGTAACCATCAGGAAGAAGGTACAGGAGTCGGAAGTTCAAGAACAGTTTCTTCCCATTGACCTTTAGGCTCTTGAACCACAACCCTAGTCAGGTCTTGACTTGAAACATCACCTACCCATGTTCTCCAGGGATGCTGCCTGACCCACTGAGTTATTCCAGCACTTTGTATCCTTTTGTGTACCATAACCATAGCCATACCTCAGCAGCTAACTTCTATAAACTTTTTGTAGATTACACTATGTTCTTCGGTTAGTACTATTATTGTTTGGTTACCCAGTACAATTATTGTTTTTTATATTTATTCATTTGTTGTGTTGTTGCATCAATGTGCCTCTGAAGAGGATTTCATTGTCCTATCTGGGACACATGACAATAAACACATGACAGTTGCAGCATACAAGAATTGTATTGTTTGGTTTCTGGTGCAAATGTCAATTAAACACTCTTGAGATGATTCTTGATTGACTTTTGACATTCCTTCTATTTTGTCAGTGATATATCCTAAATAAGTGTTTTTAAATTGACTGTTAGCTTTCTTTTGAACACTAGCATTTGCTCAAACATCCTCGGCCACCCATTTTTATATATTCATTTATCTCACTATTTATTTTGCAGGTTCTCCCTGGGTACTAATTGACCAGCATTTATTCAATCATCAACGGGCCAGTCTCCTCGATCTAATGCCTCTGGATTTGGCACACAACTATGAGTCTGAAAAGTGAGGATGAAGACAGAATATTTACTGATAACTACGAACAACCTTTATCACTGTGGAAACTAATCGAGGAATGTGTTCCTCCATGTGAGAGAGATGAAATCAGGGTAATTCTGGGAGAATCGGCAGTGGACCTCACCCTGGATTTACATGGAGAGGCAAGAAATATTATCTCGTTATCCGTGCTATTGTACTTTAGATAACATTATGCCTAAATGATTAAGTATTTCAAATGTAGAATTGCAAAAGTGGGCCATTCATTCTGTTCTGCTTGTGTGTTTACCCCATATGTTTGTTTTTTAATTCCTTATCTTCATTCCTTTAAGGGGCTGTCCCACTGTACGAGCTAATTCAAGAGCTCCCGAGTTTAAAAAAAAATCAAACTCGTGGTAAGCTCGTAGAATGTACCTAGCGGGTACGTCGGAGCTCGGAATGTTTCTTAGCGCCTCGTAACGCTAACGCCAGGTACTAGGGAAACACAGTAAGCCTGGTTAGACTCGTGAAGATTTTTCAACTTGTTCAAATGCCCACGAGAGCCCCGAGTACCTACGAGCGGCTATTACCGTAATTCTCCGAGTTCGAATCAGGGGAAACTCGGGAGAACTCTTGAATTAGCTCGTACAGTGGGACAGCCCCATTACTCTTATTTCAAATAATTTGTAATATTACATATTTGTCATCTTTTAAGCTGGTTCCTCCCAGCTTTCTGACTGAGCGGGGAAAAAAAGTCTTCCCTTTCACAATATGATCTTAAATATGGTTTTAAACCCATGACCTAGAGCAAAGGAATTATCTTTATTTTGTTTAGAATCCAGCCATTGGATATTGTCCAGCTTATTTTTTCTTTACTCGGAAAGTAACAAAACTATAATTCAAAAGCATTTTATAGTTTGGTTTGTTATATTTAAAAGTATGGAATTAGAAACATCATGCCTGTTTTTAAAAAAATGTCAAAATATGATAATTTGTTGAAATAATTACTTGGATATTAGGTTGATTAGGGAATGTGCGGTTTAACTGGATCTGAAAGAATCAAAAAGGACAAGTAACAGGCAGAAAAATGACAGTTGAATCCGCGCGTTTATCAGTAGTAATGAACCGTTCTAACTGAATAACTAAACAATTCATAAAAAATGACTAAATATCCTAATAAAATAGCTGTGTAATATTTGGAATGTGCAATAATTTTAATCCCATTGACTGATGTTTCAACCAGACTTGATTCAAATATAATTTATCCAGATGGAGATCAACAACTATATAATGGAAATTGTATGAGTAGAGCTAATAGGACTTGATGTTTCAATCCCTGTAATAAGTTGGCACTCTTGATATTGGCAGTGGGATTGGAGTGGTGAAAGGTAGGGTAAGTATGTCATTGGGGTCATCAGGTGGGCATCCTCCTTCTCTGACTTTTCATTGATAAGCCCACAACATCTCCAGAGGGCTCAACAGTGATACATGGGGTCCCAGGTACACCCCCGCTCCGTTCCATACCCTCCTGTCTTCATCTTGCAGCCCAATCGTTGTCTTTCAATCCAAAGCCAATTGCTGCTTTTTTCTGCCGAATTTGACAGTGACTTGATTGCATGTTGGAAGGAGCGACCCCTCGCCCCCATTTTCTTCAATAGACTGGTTGTAGATGTAGAAACAAACCCCCTGCATCCCACTTCTACAGGGAACATCTTGGTCTTATAACCATTCTAGGCAGCTTCAGCTGTAAGTTCAGAGTACTTGGTCTTTTTCCTCTCATAAGTATCAAGTATCAAGTATATCTTTATTGTCATTTTCCTGAGTACTCACACACCCAGAGGAAACAAAAAAACGTTGCTCAACCGGTGTCCATTCAGTGTGCAGTAAAAAATAGAAATAAAAATACATATATCATGAACAAATTAAACACTCTACTCTCTACTAAACATCAACAGGCGTTCCGACAGTGGCTCTGCTGCAGTGTGTCCAGGTTGATACTTTGGCAGGGGACAAAGTCCATTTATCAGTCTTATAGCCTGCGGGAAGAAGCTGAGGAGCTGGTTTTGCAGCTAATGCTCCTGTACCTCTTCCCAGATGGCAGGATGGAGAATATGTGATGCGATGGGTGGTAGGGGTCTTTGATGATGGAGATGGCTCTGCTGATAAATCTCTTCCTGTATATGTCCAGCAGGAAAGGGAGTGGAGCACCAATAATCCTGCTGGCGGTCTTCACAATCCTGTCTAGTTGGTGCCGTTCGTACGCCTTGCAGCTCCCGAACCAGGAAGTGATGCCGTAGGTTAATGTGCTCTTGAATGTACCCCTATAAAAAGTTCGTAGGTGTGTAGTGGGGAGACCTGCTTTCCATAGTCTTCGGAGAGGGTGTAGTCGCTGCTGGGCTCTCTTGACCAGTGCTGTGGTGTTGGTCGTGTACGTCAGGTCATCTGACAGGTGGAGTCCTAGGAACTTCACGCTGCTGACCCTTTCCACATCAGCTCCATCGATGTGCAGAGGTGTTTTCCCGCCCTCCTGAAGTCAACCACCATCTCCTTAGTTTTTCCCACGTTGAGAATGAGGTTGTGGGATTTGCACCATCCTGTGAGCAGCTCCACCTCCATCCTGTACGCCGACTCATCATTGTTTCTTCAGCACCATCTTCCCATGGTACTGACAATTCCACAACGTATGCCAACTTGGCTGGTTGGAGTGTTGTAGCCAGAAAGTCCACGTCCATTTTCAAATCGCGAGCAAGCTGCAGAATGCTTGCATCCTTTAATGTTATCTGGTGCTCTGGAGTTTGGCCTGCTGGTACAAATGTTGTGAAGTGGACATTTCCTGCTGATGTTTCCGAGGAAGCAGATGTTTCGTGGTCGTTCCCCTCTGTTCCAGGATTGATGCCAGTAAACATAGAAACATAGAAATTAGGTGCAGGAGTAGGCCATTCGGCCCTTCGAGCCTGCACCGCCATTCAATATGATCATGGCTGATCATCCAACTCAGTATCCCGTACCTGCCTTCTCTCCATACCCTCTGATCCCCTTAGCCACAAGGGCCACATCTAACTCCCTCTTAAATATAGCCAATGAACTGGCCTCAACTACCCTCTGTGGCAGAGAGTTCCAGAGATTCCAGTAGTCTGAGAACTTGGTTATGCTGCCCAGTGTATAGGCAAGGCTCGTAGTGTATCCTGTTAAAATGTGCCTTAGTGATGCAGGTGCTTGGCAAAGGGAGCAAGCGGGGTTTTCTCCGAACCGCTGCTTCAGGTTCTGGGATAAGGGTAGAATGTCATAAGTGGCTCTGGTGATAAAACTTAGCTGAGATCCCTCCATTTGCCAGATGTCACGCCAGCTGAGTTTCCTCATTTCAAGGCTCTCCCAGTTAGTCCATTGGCCCTGCTTGGCCATTGAGACGGCCTTGGGGTGTCGATCTGCCTCCTCCTGTTTTCTCACCTCCTCCACCACGAGCCGTCTCTTCTGCACTGTTGTTGCCTTGTGCCATTGAGGAGCTTTGGGGGCAATCCGGAGCCTGGCTCTCCCGTGTTGGACTTGGCCAACCACATCCCTGATATGAAGAGCAGACTTAGCACTCTGAATGGCTTCAGATGGGGTCCACTTCCTCCCCGTTATCACACGGGGGGGCCGCTGTTCGGATAACAGTATCTTCAGATTCAGTGAGGGTCATGACCAACCTTGCTTTAGTGCATTTGAACCCTTCCACAAGACCTGCAATGGGTAATTCCAATTTTCCACTCCGTACAATCCGACAGGACTTAAGCATTGTGGAAGTCCAAGCCACTGTTTCACATGTGTGCTGATCATTCTTTCCAGCTTTTCCACTTTGTTTTTGGGGATTTCATACACAGTTAAAGGCCACATGAGTCATGGTAGTATGCCAAACTGGAGGCACCACAGCTAGAGTTTAATGGTAGCAAGGTCTTGTTGTGCGTGATGGTATCCTTTTTGAGTTGTTCAAACTGCTCCGTGTCCTTGAGCTTTGCATCATACCACCGGCCCAAGCTCTTCACTGTCATTTCTGAAACAGTTGGAACAGGTATTCCGTTAATATGTAATCTTTGATCCCTGACTTAACCTTTGAAAATTGAGATGCTTCTGCACTTGCTGGGTTTAATCTTCATCCTTGCCCATGTGATGTTTTGATAAAGTTTTTCCAGAAGTCTCAGTGTAGGGGACAGTTGTTGTTAGTGTTGTTATATCGTCCATATAGGCTCGTATAGATGGTAACCGCTGACCACACTGTAGCCGTTTCCCTCCCACAACCCATTTTGATGCTCTGATAATGTGCTCCATTGCCATAGTGAAGGTCAATGAGGAGATGGTGCACCCCGCCATGATGCCTACTTCCAGTGGTTGCCAAGCTGTGGCGAAGTCTGATGTTGTGAGACAAAATTGGAGATCCTGGAGGTTGTTTTTTACCAGAGTTGTTATGGTTGCAGGCACCTGAAAGAATTCAAAAGCAGTCCACAGTAGTGAATGAGGAACTGATCCATAGGCGTTGGCCAGATTGAGGAACAAAAACATGCAGATTATTTCGTTCTTTCTTAGCAGTCTGGATTTGATGCCCTATGATACTGGTATGTTTAAGGCATCCGGAGAAGCCTGCTATGCCAGCCTTTTGGATTGACATATCAATGAAATGGTTTTGTTTCAGATACTTTGTAAGTCTTTTCGCCAACACCCTGAAAAAGATCTTGCCTTCTATGTTAAGAAGGTTTATTTGCCGAAACTGTTTGATTGTGGACAATTTTGTTTTCTTTTGGGATCAGCACTCCCCCTGCTCTTCGCCAGGCTTTGGGGATAACTTGCTTTTCCCACGCAACCCTCATGTTCCTCCAGAGGAATTTCAGAACATCCGGGGCATTCTTGTAGATACAGTACGGAACACCATTCGGGCCTGGTGCAGAGGCCATTCTTGCCTTCTTCACCACCTCTTTCACCTCACTCAGCTTGGGAGGGCTGATGTCAAATTGATGTTATGGGGGTGAGATTGGTGGGATGTCAGCAGGGACAAGTATCGGTTCATCTTTTAGCTCGTCAGTGTGGATGGTTCTGATGTGTCCTTCAACCTCCTTTTTTTTTTACGCTTTCAGGGATCCGCTTTTCTCTTTTGTGAAAATGCCTTTCACAAACTTAAAGGGATCTTTGTAGAAGTCTGTTCTTGCATATTTTTTCTTTTTGCGTTGTTTCCTTAAATTCTGCGCAGCTTCAAGAGCCTCTGTTTTAGGTCCCCTTGAAGGAGTTTGATGCCATCCCTTTCTTCTGCTGTTGCTTTTTTCCACAACTTCCTCAGGCCTCTTCTTTCTTTAACAAGTCGTTGGATTTTCTGGAGACGACGGGACTTGGGGGGGAAGGAGGCCTATCTTTCCCGCTGAGTTCCAATGATGGAAGTTTGCAGTCATGTTAACTTCTATGAATACTGTTATCTTTATCTACAAAGCATGATGGGAAAAGAATCTTTATCTCTACAAAGCATGATGGGAAAAGAACCCAAATGATGATTATTTTGCATGAGTAACAGGTTGTCATGAGAAGAGAAATACAACACTACAAAGCGTTCTCCAGTATTTGATCAGAGACTAATGAATTGAGAATTGTTTTGCGAGACTATTTGTCGTAATTAAACTGTGAAATACAGACTGAAAGTAGGCCACCGTGTGATTTAATAAAGCAAAGTAGCTTTATTTAAGTTCATTAATTTCATTTGGGAGTTGGCTATCTTTAATAAACTATAAAACCAAAACAGCAGCCATCTAGTGGCCATGAGTCCCCTATGAAACATTTCCCTTGCCACACCAAGGCCTCAACAGTGTGCAGAGGTGTTAGTTGTTATTATGGTATAAAGAGATGAGGGCGAGGGTAGAATGTCATAAGTAGCTCTGGTGATAAAACTTAGCTGAGATCCCTCCATTTTCCAGATGTCACACCAGCTGAGTTTCCTCGTTTCTAGGCTCTCCCAATTAGTCCATTGGCCCTGCTTGTGAAAAAGTTACTTTTATAACAACTAAACAGGTTCGCTTCTTAATAAACAGACAACACACAAACTGTTTGGTAGACCAGTTCAAAACGTTATTTATTATTGGCCGATGGAAGGGAGGGAGAACTCCAGTCAAATGACCAATGTAGACGCTTCACTGCACATCCACAGACATTAGTCAGTCCACTATAAGTTTCTACAGAACAACATCGAATTTTGTCACATGGTGCATTATTGGCTATTTGTTTATGACATTTTTTCAAATACATCAAAAAGTCACCTGTGGTTCCTCTCTCGCACATTCCCCTCAGACATTAGTCATGGTCCAGAGGTACAGAAAACATATTCCAATACATCAAAGAGATTAGCTACTACACACCGAACCTGAGGCATCACATCAAAGGAAGCATTTTGCCACATGGTACATAGAAACATATAGAAATTAAAAACATTTGGCCCTATTTGGTTTATCATCCAACTCAGTACACCTGCTTACTCCATACCCTTGATCCCCTTGGCCAAATACATCAAAAAGATCAAGCTGGCCTTCTGTGGTTCCTCTCTCGGAAAAAAGTTCACCTCTCGGTTTTAAAGGATTTCCTCATAAACATAGGACACTTGGTGCCAGGCATTTTACATCAAAGAGATCAATCTAGCTCCTTCTCTGCTTCCTCTCTCATCAATTCGTCCCTCATAAACATAGGACACTTGGTTTACGACATCTTACTTTTCCAATACATCAAATGAGATCTAGCTGCTCTCAGTAGAACCTCCCTGCGTCACCTCTTAGGCCTGCTGCAGCACAATGACTGTGTACCAGTATCTCGCTGCATTCCCCCTCACAATCGGCCACCGCAGACCTTTCCCGGCAAAAAATGGATAACCTCACATTTATCCAGACTAAACTATCTGCCAAGATTTGCCCAAGCTAGCCCAGAACCTTGCAGTCTCCTTTTACACCTATCCCCCCCAGCTTAGTGTCATCCGCATTTGGAGATATTGCCTTCAATTCCCTCATCCAGATTCATTAATTATATCAAATAGCTGGGGTCCCATTACTGAGACTTGCGGTACCCCCCTAGTCACTGCCTGCCATTGTGAAAAGGACCCGTTTACTCCTACTCTTTGCTTCCTGTTTGCCAGCCAGTTCTCTATCCACATCAATACTGAACCCCCAATGTATTAATTCAGCTTTATCACTTGGCCATTGAGACGGCCTTGGCGTGTCGATCTGCCTCCTCCTGTTTTATCATCTCCTCCATCACGAGCCGTCTCTTCCGCACTGATGTTGCCTTGAGCCATTGAGGAGCTTTGGGGGCGAGCCGGAGCCTGGCTAAACTATAAAACCAAAACAGCAGCCATCTAGTGGCCATGAGGTGTTAGTTGTTATTATGGTATAAAGAGATGAGAAGCCATGTTAAAAATATTAATACCTACATGGAAAAATTTGGTAGGTAGATAAAAATGCTGGAGAAACTCAGCGGGTGAGGCAGCATCTATGGAGAGAAGGAATAGGCGACATTTTGGGTCAAGACCCTTCTTCAGGGTGATGAGACTCACATAGGGGCACTGTCAGGAGCAACTTCATGCAACAAACAAATGCAAGAGGAATTCAGTAGGTCAAGTAACATCATGTTGGGGGGAGAAAGTAATGGTCAACGTTTCAAGTTGAAACCCTGCATCAGGACTCGTGCGGGGTCTCAATCTGAAATGTTGACCATTGCTGATGCAGGGTTTTGATCTGAAATCCCAACCATTTCTTTCCTTTCACAGATGCTGTTCGATCCACTGCGTTCCTCCAGCCGTTTCTTTGTGCTCCAGGTTCCAGCATTCACAGTCTCTTGTATCCCCAGGAACAATTTAATGCCCCCCTGTGTCTCATTGAGATTTGGAGAGTCCCAACATTCTGAAAGACGGGTATAAAAACATAGAAGACAATCATCGACTACCTTGGCAGTGAACTCCAGAGGCCAACAGTTGATAATAAGGAAGAAGAGGAATCTCTGGCGTGAGATACAATCACCAGTCAGAAACTCTTCAGTACCGAGCCTGGCCAGCTTGGAAACTTGGCTAGTAATAGTTAACCCGTAACACATAGAAACATAGAAAATAGGTGCAGGAGGAGGCCATTTGACCCTTCGAGCAAGCACGGCCGTTAATTGTAATCATGGCTGATCATCCACAATCGGGAACCCGTGCCTGACTTCTCCCCATATCCCTTGATTCCGCTAGACCCTAGAGCTCTTTCTAACTCTCTTAAATTCATCCTGTGAATTGGCCTCTACTGCTTTCTGGGGCAGAGAATTCCACAAATTCACAACTGTATGTGAAAAAGTTTTTTCTCACGTTTTAAATGGCCTCCCCTTTATTTTAGACTGTGGCCCCTGATTCTGGACTCCCCCGGCATTGGGACCATTTTTCCTGCATCTGGTTTGTCCAGTCCTTTTATAATTTTATAAGTTTCTATAAGATCCCTTCTCATCTTTCTAAATTCCAGTGAATACAAGCTCAGTCTTTCCTCATATGACAGTCCCGCCATCCCGGGGATTAACCTCGTGAACCTATGCTGCACTGCCTCAATAGCAAGGATGTCCTTCCTCAAATTAGGAGTCCAAAACTGCACACAATACTCCAGATGTGGTCTCACCAGGGCCCTGTACAACTGCAGAAGGACCTCTTTTCTCCAATACTAAAATCCTATACTCAAATCCTCCAAATGTGATGGGGTAGCTTCGAGATCTGTTTAAACAGCATAAACCAAGCGTATTTAGTGCCTCATTTTCTTCCGTTGACCAAATGTCTGCATTTTATAGTCTATTTAAACTATACTAGAGTTTAAATAGACTATAAAATGCAGACATACTAAAGTGCAAAACTAAAGGATAATGGAGTACATGACAAAAAATATTAGTAAGTGTAATACAATCTGGTTGACAATGAACATGTCATAGTCTCTGTGAACATTAAAAGTGTAATCTGAATGGAAAATGTTCTCATGTATAAGGAATGATATTATCTATAAAGCTTGAATGAGATTCCTGCCTTGGAATGGATGCAATTATTTTTCCATTTTTGTCATTGGATAGTCTGCGAGATTTAGTTCTGGGATTTTACTTGATGTTTGTCTAACCTTTTACCACTTGGATATTTTTAACTTGGCTGTCTTTATTATGTTGGGATTCCAGATGTGAGGCTTTCTGTAAATTGACTACTTTTCAAAATATTAAACATATTACTTTAAAATAGCTTTGCAATTTATTTGACAGTATTGGAGATAATTTAAACTGTGACCACATTTACAGATGAGCATAACAATCCTCCAAAACACTGAAAATCTGAAATACGACCAGAACATGCTGAAAACACTCAGTATATCAGGCAGCATATGGGGGACGAAGAAAAAAACCCTTGATCATAACTGAAAAAGTGTGATGCCAAAGTCACAAAAGACTAGCAATGTTACAACATTTTTGAGATTTAAAAAATCAAGTCTGCAATTTATCCCATCAGATAAAGCATAACAATAAGTTTAATTTGACACCTAATTCACTTTCATATCTCAAGTAATAAAAAGGTTATGGCCATTTTCATACTCGGAAATTAGCATCTTGTTCCCTATTGATTTTCTATGGACATAACAAAAAAGCTGTGATCGAGGACAGTCAAAAGCCCATAACCTTCTTAAAAATTAAGATAACTGAATGAAATTTTCAGTTATCATAGATTGAACCATTCTGAAACAAATATAAAATAATCTTACTTGGATGACCTGAAATTAAAGCATATAATTAGTTAGTTACCCAATTGTAGCTAATTTCAAACTTCAATTACTAGATCTAAACATCTATCCATTTCTTAATAAATGATTAACATTTTTAAATAGCCTAAGTGTCCAAATAATATTCACAAATAATTCACAATAAAACATGATTTTTAAATCTCATTTACATTAATTTATAGGCCAAATGGAAGGAATTTAGTGTTCAATTGCTGTAAATTAAAGTCAATTTAAATCGGCTTTCTAGTGGGTTCCTGTGAACGCGCTGGTTTAGAACGTTCACATTGCAGTGGATTTGTGCCCCCAAATGCCCAGAAAAATACTGCGGGATATAAAGAGCCGAAAATGAACTATTCGCTATAGAAAACTTTATATACAGGGTTCTTAAGAAGCCCCTTTTAATGTAAAAATAAGGTAATACCTTTAATTGTTTGCTTTATAAAACCCTGGGGCTGCGAGAGGTCACGGGTTTAGAGAGTGATTTTTAAACTACTATAACTATTATACAAGGCCATAAAAACTAATAATACCTTTTGCGACGGGGTCTTTCAACGATTTTCCGTTAATGATTTACTAAGCTGAACATTTTCGATTGCAACAGCCTAGTAAAAATCGCGTTTTAAACCCGCCCCCTCTAAACAGCGCCAGAATCGCGTACAAGGGGTAGGGCAGATTCTCAGACACGCTTCAGGTAGGTTTTGTAACATACCTAAAAAGACTGTACCTGAAAAGTCAACATCTGAAACAAAAGGGAAAACGATGGAGGAATTCGGTGGGTGGAGCAGCATTTGTGGGTTGCTGAGGTGATTTCTCCGTGTTTACTGAGGGCAGTTGAAGAAAGAAAAATAAAAGGGAGATGTTAAAATATGTGAAATACAGGTCAGAGCAAATGCAAAGGTCTGAAACCAAAAGAAGACAGCTTAAAACAATAAGCAGATCAGGTATTGACTATGGAGAGGAAACTCTTCTGTATAACTTTTCAGCAGAACTAGCCAGTTCCAAACCCGAAATGCCCAAGATACCTGAAATGATTGAATTTGACATTCTCGTGAACCAAGAGTGTTTCATTGTCATGAGTACTGAAAATGGAACAATACACTTCTAACTTGCAGCTGTATAACAGATCTGTAAACACAGTACCAATTAGTAATGCAATATACAAAATAACATTTCAGACTCCTATACCCTTTTCTCGATGGCAGGAATGAAATGAGTGCATTGCCAGGGTGGTGCGGGTCCTTGGTGATGCTGGTTGCCTTTTTGAGGCAGTGCCTCTTATAGATCCTTCAATGATGGGGATGTCAGTACCTGTGATGGAGTGGGTTGTCCACCACAATTACATCATGGCAGCTACTGAAATTCTGAACTCCATACGTAAAGTGAAGAAAAAAAGTAGAAACCCATTACTTAATGTTCACTGTTAAATGCAATGACATTAAATTCTTATAAATGCTATTCTATATGTGTGCAACATTCGGAGTCAACAATTAAATTCTGCTTCTCACAATTTTCCTGAGACTTTACTTTACCATTACATTAATTTATTACATTAAATTATGCTCTTTTAGTTGTGAAGTAACTATGAATTTGCTCTGAATGATTTTTGGTACTTGTATAAGCTGGTCATGTGAAGAGTACCAAGGCTTTAGTTCGAAATAATTGTAAATCATCTTTATTTACGTCATCAGATGAATCCTTTGATGAAATTACAATTGACTCCATAAAATTAACAATATTTCTGTTATAGCCGCCTTGACACAGGCACAGGTGTCATAACTCCAACTTCCAATAAATCAGACTTCAGAAATAGAAAATCAACTAAAATATAAATGCAGAATACAGAAACCTGGCATTGTGTGGATAATCTGGTTATAATGGATGATTTAAATAAACTGGTGCCTAATTCCTGAGTTATGATGTTATGTGACTCTATATTTCTTCCTAGCTTTCTACATGCTCAACCCATATAACCATATAACAATTACAGCACGGAAACAGGCCATCTCGGCCCTACAAGTCCGTGCCGAACAATTATTTTCCCTTAGTCCCACCTGCCTGCACTCGTACCATAACCCTCCATTCCCTTCTCATCCATATGCCTTCCAATTTATTTTTAAATGATACCAACGAACCTGCCTCCACCACTTCCACTGGAAGCTCATTCCACACCGCTACCACTCTCTGAGTAAAGAAGTTCCCCCTCATGTTACCCCTAAACTTCTGTCCCTTAATTCTGAAGTCATGTCCTCTTGTTTGAACTTCCCTATTCTCAAAGGGAAAAGCTTGTCCACATCAACTCTGTCTATCCCTCTCATCATTTTAAAGACCTCTATCAAGTCCCCCCTTAACCTTCTGCGCTCCAGAGAATAAAGACCTAACTTATTCAACCTTTCTCTGTAACTTAGTTACTGAAACCCAGGCAACATTCTAGTAAATCTCCTCTGTACTCTCTCTATTTTGTTGACATCCTTCCTATAATTGGACGACCAAAATTGTACACCATACTCCAGATTTGGTCTCACCAATGCCTTGTACAATTTTAACATTACATCCCAGCTTCTATACTCAATGTTCTAATTTATAAAAGCTAGCATACCAAAAGCTTTCTTTACCACCCTATCTATATGAGATTCCACCTTCAAGGAACTATGCACGGTTATTCCCAGATCCCTCTGTTCAACTGCACTCTTCAATTCCCTACCATTTACCATGTACGTTCTATTTTGATTTGTCACATTTATCAGCATTAAACTCCATCTGTCATCTTTCAGCCCATTCTTCCAAGTGGCCTAAATCACTCTGTAGACTTTGGAAATCCTCTTCATTATCCACAACACCCCTTATCTTGGTATCATCTGCATACTTACTAATCCAATTTACCACACCTTCATCCAGATCATCGATGTACATGACAAACAACAAAGGACCCAACACAGATCCCTGAGGCACCCCACTAGTCACCTGCCTCCAACCCGACAAACAGCCATCCACCATTACCCTCTGGCGTCTCCCATTCAGCCACTGTTGAATCCATCTTGCTACTCCTGCATTTATACCCAACAGTTGAACCTTCTTAACCAACCTTCCATGAGGAACCTTGTCAAAGGCCTTACTAAAGTCCATATAGACAACATCCACTGCTTTACCCTCGTCAATTTCCCTAGTAACCTCTTCAAAAAATCCAAGAAGATTAGTCAAACATGACCATGTGTTAAATGAGATCATGTAATCGTTAGCAAACCATTATTCTCTTCAGATTTATTAATTGGTTGCTGTATTTAAACTTTTTAATCTATCTACAGCTTTTTACATATGTCTTACTTTTAGGTTGCTATGCTGTTGGAAATCTGGCGATCGATGAGAACAAGCAGATTGACTCCTACTCATCCACAAGCCTCACATGCAATGCTACCAGAATCTCCTGCTATTAAAGACCTGCTTCGTCATGAAGTTCAGCTTCTGCTTTTAAACATTCAAAACAAAGCGCATAAAGAGGGCAGGTTGAGTATTCCCACAGATTTTGCATTTTTGGTTTGGGTTTGGTGTAGATCTTTATTTAGTGTTCTCGGTGTCAGGATGTGCGATAATGTGTGAAAAATAAAAAAATGCTAGTGCCTTTTGCAGGTAGATAAAATCAGCAGAGGTTAGCTAAAAGGTAATTTCTAAAACTAAATCCATCAACGTTGAGATGTATTGAATTTGTTCAAATATCTGATTTCACATACCTTGTTTAAACTTTGGAGTGGATTACTGCCTTCTGCAGCAGAGGGGCATTCTTTTATAAAAAAATGATATGTAAGGATATAAATTGAATAATATAACAATGGACATAGGTTATTAATTACCAGGCAGAAGAACATGGTTCTCGATCTGTTAAGCTCCAGAAACCTAACAAGCTGACAGATTTTCTCGTGAGAGAAGAATTAAAGAAAAATACATAATTGCTTCAGCCTAGTAGTCTTTCTTCCATTTGATTTTATAATTAGAAAAGTAATCTGAGGCATTAAAGGGACTGGATTAAAGGTAACTTGAATTGCAATAAGTATCAATGGAAAATTGATTCAAGTAAAATGTATTTTAATAAAATTACTTAATACAGAACATAACAGTAAATAATGCATTTGACTATATGAATCCATTGAAATTTGTTCTTTTACATTATGAAAGCTATCTAATTTTCAAGGTGATTTTCATACTTACCTAAAATTTGCAAAGCCTTCGAGCAACATTGTTGGCCCTATTTAGTGTGTTGACTCCGCCCCTGGCTACTGGACCAAGTTTTGAACCTAAAAATTCCTTTCATAAACTGGGTGAGTGGAGAAAATGGTGCTGACCAGTCAAAAATTGATGGTAGACAAAAGAGCTGGAGAAATTCAGCTGGTGAGGCAGCATCTATGAAGCGAAGGAATAGGCGACGTTTCGGGTCGAGACCCTTCTTCAGACTGATGTCAGGGGGCGGGAAAAAGAAAGGAAGAGGCGGAGACAGTTGGCTGTGGGAGAGCTGGGGAGGGGAGGGGAAGGAGGGAAAAAACAAGGACTACCTGTAACCTGGTACAGAGCAATTTTACACAGGTGTCTGGTTGTTCATTTAAGATTCAAGATTCAAGATTCAATTTAATTGTCATTTGGACCCCTTGAGGTCCAAACGAAATGCCGTTTCTGCAGCCATACATTACAAACAAATAGACCCAAGACACAACATAATTTACATAAACATCCATCACATCGCTGTGATGGAAGGCCAAAAAAAATTATCTCTCCACTGCACTCTCTACCCCCCCCCCTCGCAGAGTCCCGCGGCCATTCCAAGCCGCGCAGGGCGGTGCTGTAGGGCCCGCGGCCATTCCAAGCCGAGCGGGGCGGTGATGTCAGACCCCGCAACTCAGGCGGGAGAAGTCGCCGTTGCGAGAGCCCTGAAAAGCGGCCTCCCTCCAGGGACCCGTGGGCTCCCGGTGCCGCCGTCCACCAGACCCGCAGTTGCAGCCTCCGAATCTCCGGACGTCGGGCCGCAGCAGCGATCCACCACCGCTCCACCCGCTCTGGACTCGGCCAGCTCCGCGACGGTGAGGTGAATAGTTGGCACCAGAGCCCCCGGTCTTTCTGTTGGAGGCCGCTCCTCGTTGCAGCCCCAACGATAACGAGACCCGACAAGAAAAGGTCTCCCCGTGCAGGGAGAGATTTAAAGGGTACCCCCTCCCTCCAACAGTACACACCCCCAACAAAAAATAACAAAAACTACACAGGACAATTCTCATTAAGATTCTTACTTTTTCAAAAGTGCATGGGCATTTTCAAATCTTACTGGTATGAAACGTTGAGTTATTTATAGAGAGAAAACATGATAAATTTCAGTGAATTTCTTCATTTCCCTGAGATCTTGCTAATTTAAAAGTCAACAGTCAAACCACATTCTTTGTTGTCACTGAGATCTGTAATATCCCGTATCTTCAGAACCAACATTATACATGTACTCTGCTTTGTCTATGGATGTCAATAGAGCAGCCATCTTCACCATCCCAGACAGGTTGCTCCATCTGCTTATCTCTGTCATGCTTCAACATTCTAGAGCCAAGAATCAAGACTTGTTGACACGTGTACTGGCATCCTTACTTGCTGTATCTTTACCTTCACTTTAAACACAACAACATAACAAATAAATACACAATAAATTACCAGACCATGATAGTGCAAGCCAAAATACATAGTGCTACCTAAGTAGTGAAAAGTTGTATTAGTTTGATGCTGAGGTAAGGTTGTGGTTTGGCTTGTGCAGAATGGTTCAAGAGCCTGATGGTTGATGGTAAGACGCTGTTCTTGAACGTGGAGGTAATGGTTTTCAGGTTCCTGTAATTTCTTCCTGATGGTAGCTGCTCCCTGCTTCACTGTTTCGTTCTGTACTTGGAGAATTTATGCAAACTTTATATTTGCGAAAATACGTCATTTACCTTTTGTTCAGATCATAGGGCAGGTGTGGATATTTGTTTGTTTCTTAGGCTTTCCCAAAGTCTAGACATGTTTGCATTGCACTCACATCCTTTGTGACCACCTTGGCAATCTGACCTTAGGATAGGTTCCATGCATAAAGAATATGCCTTCAGTCTGTTCCTCAGTCGGTACTGTTCCTCACTACCTCGCCATCTTAGAAGCTATTTCCCATCTCTCCTTTCATTAGAGAATTCATTCGCAATATTTGACATCGCTGTAAGAGGTTTTTTTTTCTTTTAGCTTATGCTTTACCAAGAACTGGCTGCAGAAGTGACACATGTGAGGCTAAATGCAGGCAGCTGTGAGAATTTGCAGTAGATCAATAGAGAACACTGTATTTATTGAAAAGTAACATTGCACAGGAAAAGCCTACTATTCTACAAAGATCCTCCGCTATAGAATCTTTGCTATTCTGTTCAGTGAACCTCAGGACACATTGTGATTTTTATGTGACTTTCACAAGCATTGTGTGTTCTGAATATGAACAGGTGATGTTAACCAATGTACTGCTAGTGTTCATGCAAATCAACACTTCACATATTCCTTTAGTATATTTGAACAGGGACCTTTGTGACATGCTGTATTTTCAATAGGCATAGAAACATAGACATAGAAAATAGTTACAGTAGGTCATTCGGCCCTTCGAGCCAGCACCGCCATTCAATATGATCATAGCTGATTGTCCAAAATCAGTATCCCATTCCGGCTTTTTCCCCATAACCCTTAATTCCCTTAGCCCTAAGAGCTAAATCTAACTCCCTCTTGAAAACATCCAGTGAATTGCCCCCCGCTGGCTTCTGTGACAGAGAATTCCACAGATTCACAACTGGCTGGGTAAATTATTTTTCCCCTCATCTCAGTCCTAAGTGGCCTACCCCCTATTCTTAAAACGTGACCCCTGGTTCTGGACTCCCCCAACATTGGGAACATTTTTCCTGCATCTTCCCAATCTAAGAATTTTATAGGGTTCTACAACCCTTGGGTTGTATAGGGTTTTATAGGGTTCTCATCCTTCTAAATTCCAGCAAATACAAGCCCAGTCGACCAATTCTTTCATCATATGTCAGTCCCGCCATCCTGGGAATTAACATGGTGAAGCTACGCTGCACTCACTCAATAGCAATAACGTCCTTCCTCAAATTAGGAGATCAAAATTACACACAAATGGCAACAATCATAAATAATAACATTTCTTTACTCTTTCATCTTTTAGATGAGGGGATTAATAGTAGCCAAATTGAGTTTTATTCTACAGTTAACCTTCAGTATATATGGTTTTCCATTCTGAGGATTTGGTCTGTTAACGTTGAACTTAAAACATGTATATAGACGTAAAATGAAGTGACAACTGTGATGAATATGACTATGGTGCTTTTGGTATAGATATCTAAATAGATGACCAATTGTTCTGGAAATAGTTCAGATATGCTTCTGTCAATTAAAATAATTTCCAAAAAGAAGTGTTGTTACACTTAAAAGGGTTTGAAGTTTTCAAATGTTTGAATATCTCAGCTGGGTTGAGAAAGGGTGTGGAAAAAGTAGAGTCTAATAAGTTTTGTTGCTTATTCATAACTATTGACTTTCAAAAAGCTTGGGATGGTAGATGAGTTATATTTTGTGCCAATGTCTTGATGAAAGCACTTTCTTTGTTTTAGAAATGAGAGTGATGCTCTTTCATCATACAATCCTGACATTGTCAGTTTTGCACTTGGACATAATAAAGATGCAAATGTGCTAAATTCACCTGTAAATGCAGAGAGTATGAAAGACAAATGGATTGTACTGAAAAGCTCTAAAAAAAACAGCAACTGTGAAATTGAAAGGTTAGTAGAAAAATATATATATATTTGCAAGTTATTACACATTACATTCAATATTAGTCAAACTTGCATAAAATGTTGTTTCATAAGACAGCAAATGTTGCTTATCCAATTTCTGAGAAATACCTAATAACCTGACCTGAACCCAGCAGAACCTGACGGTATATGTTAGATTTGGGGTTAGGTGGAGTTCGTGTCCTGCCAAAACATTTCAGTCCGGGGTAAGTCAGTACAGGTCCACCATTGTTGGTTCCAGAGCCTTTACGAATTATCAGTTTTGCTGGTCCAACAGAGGTCCCGTCCTCCAAGAGGAGTCCAATGGTACCAGAATGATCCATCTAAGCACCCGAGATATCGGCCTGCAAATTTGGCCCCGGAAGTCGGCTATGGGAACAGATCTTCCGGATCAGGCCGCACTTGAGTTCTAGAGCCCGGCTGCAGGGGACAAATTTGACCCGTTGATCGGCCATAGAAGTCGGCTATAGGAACGGATTTGCCTGCTCCGGCCGGGCCAGAGTGCCAGAACCCCAGTGCAAGGGGCTGATCGATGCGCAAGTCCCGATCGCCGAACTCGGCCTGGGGATCACGGCCGTTGCAGTCCGGATCCGCCCCCACTCCTACTCCCAGAACGGAGCCAAGAAAATTGAAGATGGACACAAAATGCAGGAGTAACTCAGCGGGACTGGAAGCATCTCTGGAGAGAAGCAATGGGTGACGTTTCGGGTCAAGACCCTTCTTTTCAGACTGAAGGAAAGTCTCAACACGAAACGTCACCCATTGCTTCTCTCCAGAGATGCTGCCGGTCCCGTTGAGTTGCTCCAGCTTTGTGTCCATCTTCAAACGACGTCACGCACTCCAGAGGGCTGCGGACGAATGAAGTTGCGCGCGACCTTCGCGGGATGGTTCAACACGTAAGTGGGACAGGGGCTTTACAGCTTCACGTCGTAAAGGGATAGTGATCCAGTATGTCTAAAGCTCAGCCACAAGAGGGCGAAGTGGAGCAGGATTCAGGAAAAGAAAGAAGAACCATTAAACTCACTGACAAAGGCCAGATATTGTTCATGCAAAGATGTCAGAAGTCGTAACATGATATGTAAACAAGCTGACAAGTTAAAAGCTGAAGGAACTCATGAAATCAGATGAAAATATGAAGGAAGTACTATCTAACCTGGTTCAATTAACTGAGCTCTACTGTGGTCAGAAAATACCACGAGTTATTGCTAGAAATACCAATGCCTGAAAAGGAGCTTGAAAGGCAATAATAGTGGTTTCAAAAAAGAATGGAATCTTTTAATGGTTTTATACAAGATGTAGATGGTTTTCTGAAATTGGACAACAAACTACACACTCCATAGTTGGAAATGCAATACAACAAAGTGTCGTAGCCACAGAAGAAATTGGACCTGAAGACAGTATTTCAAATGTCTCAAAAAGAAGATCTAGCCACAAATTGAATTCTTCACATTGTGCATCTTCAAGGGTTTCTGCTCGTATGGAAGCTCAGGTAGATATAGCTGTTCTCTTGGAACAGGCTGCCGCCATGGACAGAAAACACAAGCCAGAGGCACAAGACGGTCAGTTAAAAAGAGAAAAGGAACAGCAAGAACTAAAGATGGAGATGGCAGTAGTAGCCAATGCAAGGACCAATATACTTGAGTCCAAGGGTTCAAGTAGCAGCTCAAGAGTATCTCACGGATGAGCTCTTTTATGGAAAAAGGTGCTGCTAAAAGGGAAGCAGCAGCTAAATTAAATCTACAGGCAGATGAATACCGGCCTGATCAAGTGCAACAAAGACAGAATGTGTTGATGGGAACCGAAACTTCCTTCCAGCAACAGGTTGGTAGACCAAAACAAACAACTCTTGAGCCACCTGCTAGGGCTCGTGTTAAGACCCATCTAACTCAACACTCTTTTCGGATGCAAAATGTACAGACTCGTATGTGTAAGGGGCCTGTTAGCACTACTCCCTCTGTGCTGAATGATGGATACCAACGTGAAATCTGGAACTTAATGAAGAAGCAAAATGAGATTGCTGCTTTTCTAACTTAACAAAATCTCTCTTCTACCTTACCTCCAAGAGACATTCGTGTTTATGATGATGACCCTTTGCAGTATGAAGTTTTCATTACGGCATTTGAGAAAGGAGTGGAAAGAAAAATTACTGATACGAGTGATTGCTTGCATTTTCTAGAGCAATACACAAGAGGGTATCCAAAGGAGCTAGTCCACAGTTGCCGACTTTTCCCTCCAGCCAAGAGCAATCAAAAGGCAAAAGCTTTGCTTAAAGAATATTTTGGTAATAAACATAAGATTGCCAATGCATACATGGCCAAGGCTTTTGCTTGGTCAGCGATCAAGCCAGAGGATGTGAAGGCATTGCATGCGCTCTCGCTGTTTCTTAGAGGTTGTTGCAATGCTATGGAACATCTCACCTATATGGAGGAAATGAATGTTGCTACCAATATGAAGACTATCCTTCTAAAATTGCCTTACAGGCTTAGAGACAAGTGGAAGGATAGTGCATGTTGGATACAGAAAGAGCATGGATGTCGAGTTTCTTGATCTGGTGGATTTCATGGAGTGGCAAGTGGAGATAATGTCAGATCCACTTTTTGGAAACATTCAGGATTCTAGACCAATTGCCACTGTCAAAGGTTCTACTTTTGCTAAAACAAGAGAAAGATCAGGACCGAAAGGAAAGAGTTTTGCAACAACTGTAATACCTGTAGAAACCGCAGTGCAAGGAAATCCAACAACAGGTGGAACGGGAAGAGATGCATCTACCATCTCGTCCAGAGCTCCCAGGCTCTGGAACTCCCTCCCCCAACTGATCCGCAATTCCGTGTCCCTCACCATCTTCCAGTCCCGCCTCAATACCCATCTCTTCACCTCTGCCTATCCTTAGCCCCACGTCCCCCTCCCTTTTCATCTGTGCTTGAATTGCCTCATATTGTGTTTTGAACTGAATTCTGTCTTTAATTTGTGTACTAGTCGTGTCTCTACTATTTATTTCATTCCCTTACATGTTTTTCCTCTACTTGCTAATTTTTTGTAAGGTGTCCTTGAGACTCTTGAAAGGCGCCCATAAATAAAATTTATTATTATTATTATTACCATTAATACTCAAGGTTCTTGTTTGTTTTGTAATAAAAGTGGTCACACATTAGGGAGGTGTCTACTGATCAAGAAGAAGGGGCACAAAGAAAAGAAGGGAGTCTGCTTTGGATGTTTGAAGAAAGGACACATGAGTAGAGACATAGAAACATAGAAAATAGGTGCAGGAGTAGGCCATTCGGCCCTCCGAGCCTGCACCGCCATTCAATATGATCATGGCTGATTATCCAACTCAGTATCCTGTACCTGCCTTCTCTCCATACCCCCTGATCCCTTTAGTCACAAGGGCCACATCTAACTCCCTCTTAAATATAGCCAATGAACTGGCCTCAACTACATTCTGTGGCAGAGAATTCTAGAGATTCACCACTCTCTGTGTAAAAAATGTTTTTCTCATCTCAGTCCTAAAAGATTTCCCCTTTATCCTTAAACTGTGACCCCTTGTTCTAGACTTCCCCAACATCGGGAACAATCTTCTTGCATCTAGCCTGTCCAACCCCTTAAGAATTTTGTAAGTTTCTATAAGATAACCCTTCAAACTTCTAAATTCTAGCGAGTACAAGCCAAGTCTATCCAGTCTTTCTTCATATGAAAGTCCTGACATCCCAGGAATCAGTCTGGTGAACCTTCCCTGTACTCCCTCTATGGCAAGAATGTCCTTCCTCAGATTAAGAGACCAAAACTGTACGCAATACTCCAGGTGTGGTCTCATCAAGACCCTGTACAACTGCAGTAGAACCTCCCTGCTCCTATACTCAAATCCTTTTGCT